>NC_081200.1:24155296-24247796 GCF_902713425.1 Acipenser ruthenus
GTAGCACATGTGACCAAATTAGTCGCACTGTAGAGCCCTGTTATGTTTCCAATTTAGTTCCTGAGAAGAATAGTCACCGCAGTTATTATTATTGAGGTGTACTTGCCGCTCGCTGTGTGTTATTGTTATTCTGTAAAACATTGAGATCCTGTCAGTTAAGAAAAGGCTTAATGCAAAAGCTTGTTTTAACACTGTCTTTATTACGCCACCCAGGGACCTGCGCTTACAACTGTATTGTCATATTTTCTACATTTTCTTTAAATTCTCAAATAAATAAATCAAAACCCGTACCAACTACAATATATAAGTGCTGGGACGAACACAGGATTTTCATGTCTGTATATTCACTCAATTTAAATATTCATTCAGACATTCGTTTGTTTTTCAAAAAGTAATAAAAGCCATTATATTGCTCTGAACGCAGGCAGAGACAGCATAGCAGCAGGGGCAGGGGGCGTGGCCGTGGCCCCTGTGTGTGTGCCTTTATTTTACAGCAAGACCTCACAATATGTAACAGGTTAAAATAGAACAATATCCCAGGAGAAGTTGTGTATGACTTACTTTACCCCAGTGAATTAACTACAAAACAAAGGATGCCAAATAGCAGTTCAAGTTAAACGTTGTTTTGTTAAAGTTGACAACGTATTTTATTTATTTATTTTTTTCATTCCTTGCCATTGCCATTTCTTCACAGTAAACAGTGGCCATCGACACGTTTTCATAAAGTAATAACATGAGGTTTACTTGTGCCTTTTTGTAGTTGAACAAGCAAACAAAAACTGAAATTGAACATTTCAAATAAAACAAAACGTGGAAATGGTGTTGTAAAATGAAGGGGAAAAACTCACCATTTTGGTTCTTGTTTATTACATACTACATAACAGGAAGTCGCAATACAATATAATATATACAGTATATAAAAATCACTACACAACATTTTCAGGAAGTTGGGTACTCTTTAAGCAAAGCATTTCAGAATGACATGGTTGCCTTTTCTCAGTCCTTGGAAACTTGTTGTCTTTCCAAAAGGAGACTCCACCCATCAATCTCATATGTTACCAGTTTAATCAGTTAAATAGGTCTCTCTGCCCACAAACCCCTGTCGTTTCTTTGTTTGATGTTCAATGGTAACAACAATTCTATTTCTCAGTTTGGCTCACGGTTGTAGGAGCAGTCCTCATATCTTCAATTCACAAATCTGAAGCATTGTGTTGGATTCTACGAAATAATTTCAAATTGCCATTCGTGCTTGTGGTGGACTGTCCCGCCCCTATTTATTATTATTTGCATTTGTTTGCGGCGCAGATAAAAGCGCCGCGTCTTTTCTTATTGTTTTATAATTTAAAACCCTGTGAGGATGCGTGGCTGATCAGCTACTGATTATTTAACTAGCTGACAGTCACGCATCCTTACCAAATGCGTGCAGACTGTGGCCTGTTAACCCCTCGGCCAGAGTATAAGAACCTGCAGCTGTCAGTGCTGCGGGGTTGGGTGTACAGAGAGGAGGTACGGGGAGATAGAGAGGAGACAGAATTTAACAATTGCTAAAACGTGCTGGATTAGCCAGCACGACACTTACTTGTTTGTCTGTCTGATTCGTTTGGCCCTCGTGCCCTTTGTTTTTGTTGTTTTGTTCAAATAATTTGTTTTGTTTGTTAATAAATTCAGCTGAACGCCGTTGCGTTCAGTTTCACCCGCCCATCCATTGTTTTGGTTCAGTTACTTCCTGGTCCGTGACGTCACCACACCTCACCACTGCAAGCCATCCTGCCACATATGGGGTCAGAAATAATAATAATAGGAAGACCACTAGGGGGCCTAATATGGAGTAGAGGTGTAAAGCAGGAGTTCCTAAATCTTTTAAAATAATCTTTAGCAATCCTTTAAAATCATTCTTTTAAAACGTCGCTTTTTGTTTGTTTTAATAAGTTTAACGTTATATCTGCTATTTTATTTGATATATCCGTGGCTGTCAGTCATACTTACTTTGTAATGCCACCAAAGCTGTCAAGCAAAAAATCGATGGCTGCTGATCCAGGTACACCTGCTCCTGGGCCGAGCGCTGTTGCACGAGAAAGCGGAGGGGGGCCCGGCTACAGCTCCACCATGCTTGACGATTTCCGTAGGATCGTCAGGGAAGTTATCCGAGATGAGATTGCTATGCTTAGATCCGAAATTCAATCAGCAATTGCTCCCATTAAAGCCGCGTTATCTGAGTGCTCTGAAAAAGTTAGAGAGGTGGAGGGCTCCATGAATGTGTTTGACGCCCGCCTTGCTGGGGTTGAATCAGCCTGCAACTTGCTTGCTTCTGAAAATAACAAGCTCCTTGCTAAAACTGACGACCTGGAGAACCGAAGTAGGAGAAATAATCTGCGCGTCGTCGGAATTCCGGAGGGGATGGAGGAAGGCAGAGCAACGGAGTTTATATCGAGCTTCTTTCAAGAAGTGTTTGGGCAGGAGTGCCTGGACTCCCCCCTGTTCTGGATAGGGCGCATCGCTCCTCGGCTGCGAGACCACGAGAGGGAGAGCACCTAAGGCCTTTCATTTTGAGAGTTCACCATTTTCAGGTTAAAGAGCGGCTTCTGCATTTGTCAAGGGAGAAGGGGCAGCTCATCTTACGCGGAAAAAGAGTCTTCATTTTCCCCGATTTTAGTGCTGATTTGGTAAAGCGCAGAGCTGCTTATAATGAAGTGAGGGCGCTTCTCCGTGGTGCGAAGGTGAGGTATGGCCTATTACATCCAGCACGTCTCCGCGTTTCATTCAATGGAACTGATCAAATCTTCGATACCCCAGAAGCAGCAAGGGACTTTTATTCAAGAGAGATCCTCCCTAAGCTAAAATGCACAGAGTAAATACAGTACGGTAATTGCGGACTTGATATCATTTAAATATACCGGCGTTATACAGAAGTATAAATGTCTTTTTTGTTTATTGATTATGATTATTTTTTGTGTATGTATGGTTGTGGGTTGTATTTTTTTTCATTTTTTTTTTTTATTTGTGTGTGTGTATTCCTTCGGTAAAATGAATATTCGCCTAAATTGAAAGCATTACTGTTATGGTTGAAATGTGCGCATCAGACTGACTTGCAAACGGCGCGTCAATGCAATGTATCCCGGGGAATTTAGTTTTGGTGCCACGGAGAACACAGGTTTTGCTAGTCTGTGTGGGCATGCTTTGCAGCTATCGGTCCAGTGGTGTTATTGGGTTGCTGGTTAAGTTTGCTACTCTCAACTGTCTGTAATGGATTTTCCAGTATTACTATTTTATGTGCTTGTATGGATATGTATGTGTATGTATGTGTGTGTGTGTGTATGCGTATATATATGTGCACGTGTGTGTATGTGTATGTATATGTATGTGTGTGTATATATATGTATGTATGTGTATGTGTGTATATGTATATGTATGTATGTATATATATATGTATGTGTATATGTGTGTATATATATATTTTTTTTTATTATTATTATTATTTTATATATATATATTTTTTTCTTTTTTTTTAGTATTCACGTTTGTGTATGTGTATGTATATGTATGTATGTATGTGTGTATATGTATATGTATGTATGTATATATATATATATATATATATATATGTATGTGTATATGTGTATGTATGTATATATATATATATATATATGTATGTGTATATGTGTATGTATGTATATATATATATATACATTCTATTATTATTATTATTTTATATATATATATATATATATATATATATAATTTCTTTTTTTTTTTTTTTTTTTAGTATTCACGTTTGTGTGTGGTTGGAAAGGAGAGAAATAACGTTTGCATGGCCCTGGGTTCAGTATACTATTATTGCTGAAATGAAAAGGTTTGTTTCTCTTACTGATATAGTTTGGGGTGTTGACTTACTATGTGGATACTTTACTAAATAATTGAAATGTTCTTGCAGTATTTAGGGATGTGCACGACAAATATTTTGACTATCGATAATTCCACAGCTGTTGAGGTCGACTAATCGAATAGTCGCCCCCCCCCCCCCCCCCCCCCCGCCTCCCATTCAAAATGAGACGTACATTAAATGCGAAATAATGCAAAGCAACAATTATTGCAATTGCAATAAATTCTGAACTTTATTTTAAAATACTTAGCTAACACAACAACTTTAACAACTTTGTTAAATAAACATTAGGCTATGTAAAAAAACACCTTCCTATTAGGAAACATACAGAAATGCCATAGTAACAGCAGCAATAACATAAGCATACCTGTCAACTCTCGTGTGAGACTCTCGTATTTTGCAAGCAAGTGTTATTTTTTTTACCGATATTGTCACAAGCTTTTAGCTTTTCCGTTAATTACAATGAACTATAAAGGTTGTGACAATTAAAAAAAAAAAAAAAAGGAACGCTTGCTTATAAAATATGGGCGTCTCCTGTATAATTTTTATTCAATTATTAATTTAATTTTCATTCAATAATAGTTTAGCAATGTGAGCTGCGAGGCAAATGCCTTAACATTAGCATCCTTGTGGCAATAATGTTTTCCGGTCATAACAGCGAAATACAAAATGCATTAGACTATCTAGCTAGCTAATTTATACAGTCCACTTAACTAAACGATTTACTTTTCCCACGTTTTCAAACCACACACAACATGCAGACTACCGGTCTACGTTAAATCAAATCGGCAACATACCTGTGCGTTCGAGTTCCAGTGAATAAAAAATAAATAGCCTGTAGGCAATAGCTTGCTATGTATGTAGCTAGCTTAATAATATTAATAAATAAATGAATGAACAAAAAGGCCTGAGTGGCATTAACGCACTAGCCTTCCATGGAAGCAAAAAAAAAATCCTAACAAAAACTTTAGGAATAGTTAGGCTAGCAATGTCCATTATTATTATCATGTTCACTTATTCTTGTTTAAAAAAATCAGCATGTCCATCAGGTCCGGCAATACTGCACCAGACGGTGCTCAGGCAGAGTTTGTTGTTTTTGTTTCAACTTTAGAGCCTGAGTAGCTATTGCACTGTGATAAAAATGTGACACAAAACGGCTGGCCGCACCGACTACATTATGTATGGCACCAAGTTTAAAGCCATCGTTGAAGGAGAGCTGCAGAGTGTGTGCAAAGCACAAATTCGAGTCCCATTCAACAAACTCCGAAGATGATGTTGCTGGCATTGTCGTGAACACAGGCAGTGATTTCCCCCCTAGTTAAACCCGAATGGTCTACAGCGGTGTTTAACACATTTGCGAGATTCTCTGCTGTATGCCTCTCCGGCGTGGCGCGAGTCTGTAGAACTACGTTTTTCATTTCCCAATCCTCTATGAAATGACAGGTTATTGTGACGTACGACTCGGTATTCGGTGCAGTCCACGCATCTGTAGTAATCACCACCTTCTCAGCCTTTGACAAGTTTCTGCGGACAGACGCTGCTGAATCGGCATGCATTTTTTTCGAGTCGAGTGGTAATAGTTTTAGTGCAGGGTTTTTCCTGCATGGACTGTGTATTCAGGTTCCACAAATTTCATCAACTCCCGAAATCCCTCACCTTCAACAAAACTTATGGGAAGCATGTCCTTTGCCACCGTATTAGCAATAAGGTCTGATGTTTTTTCAGCACGTACGTTGTCACACTGACGAGGCCTCACCGCAAAGGATGCAATGGCGGTTTGTTGCAGTCCTCTTTCCTTTTCTGTCGTTGCTAGCGTCACAGAAGGGTGTTTGGCTTTTAGGTGGGTTAACATACCAGTTGTAGATTTCTGGTAGTTTAATTCCACTGCACATATTTTACACTTAACAGTGTTTTCATTTACTTTGTCAAAGTATTTCCATGCAGAACTTTTCTGTGAGGAAGCCATCGTTAGCCGAGGTACGTTCTAGTTTAGCCAATCACAGACAAGAAATAACAAATCCCACCCTCCAGTCAATCTTCATTACCGCTACATACAGAGCCAATCAGCAGTACAGGCTTTAAAATAAAATCAATATATGCATTTTTTTTTTTTTTAGCTTTCGAATGTTGGATTCACTTGTCGATAGGTGCCATCGTTATCGAATAGTCGAATGTTCGACTATTCGGTCTCACCCCTAGCAGTATTACACTATCACTGTATAAGCATTAACCAGTTTTTTATTTTTATTATTTGTTTTTATTTTTTTATTTATTTATTTTCTCTCTGGTGTTTTCATACATTTTGGTACAATTCTTATAGTTACCTATTTTCAAGGGTTGCTCACATTTAGATAGTTCAGTTCTGGGACTAGTGCTGTAAGGTTAGGCACAGCAGAGCAGACACAGTGGTTAGGTTAAAAGCTTTACAAATTAAGCTTTGGGAATGTTATCACCTCTTAATAGGTGGTATGGGGGGGGCGGTGGGGGCTGTTATATTTTTTCTATTGTTGTTTTTTATTTGTTTTGTTTTCTCTCTTTCACTTTCTTTCTCTCTTCTGCCGTGTTTTTTTTTATATTGGTCAAGGGGAGGGGATCTGAGGTTAAGATGCCTGTTTTGTTTCGTTTTGTATCTCATCCTACATTTTTTTTCTTTACATCCCTAAATCTTGATGATTGCTGCGGCTGGCACTAACTCTAGTGATATTGGGTGCCAGGTTAATTTTATAAGCTGAAATGTCAAGGGGCTTAATCACCCAGTGAAACGCAATCGAGTGTTATCTCACCTTCAACAACTGAAAGTGGGCATTGCTTTTCTGCAAGAAACACATCTTTGAAATTCAGACCACTCCCGTATGCGCGGGAGTTGGGTGGGGCAGATATTTAATTCCAAATTTCATGGCAAGGCTCGGGGAGCAGCAATTTTAGTACACAAATCCATTCCATTCATTGCCTCCCAGATGACTGCGGACCCAAATGGTCGTTATGTTGTTGTCACAGGTACTCTTTATAACACCCCTTTAATTTTAGCTAATGTCTATGCTCCTAATTGGGATGACAGTCAGTTTTTCACTAACTTTCTTTCTTCCCTTCCTGATGTGCACACACACCACCTCTTACTCGGGGGGGACATGAACTGTACTCTTAATCCTAGGTTGGACCGCTCCTGCTTAAATCCAACACCCCCTTCAAAATCTGCTCTGATTATTCGTTCATTTCTTGACACATATGGGGCTTCTGATCCGTGGCGCTTTCTTTTTCCAACTGCCCGGCAGTACTCTTTTTTTTTTTTTCTCCTGTACATCAAACATACTCTCGTATTGACTACTTTTTTCTGGACAAAAAACTGCTTCCCATTGTACGTTCTTGTACGTATCAGAGTATAGTCATATCAGATCATGCGCCTCTGGTTTTGGAGCTTGTTTTTCACAGGCAGGTGGCACCACATCACCCTTGGAGGCTCAACACCCTATTATTATCTGATCAAGACTTTGTCCAGTTTATTTCTTCCCAGATAGACTTCTTTCTGGATACCAACTCAACACCTGGGATGTCCTCCATCACTTTATGGGAAACATTAACCCTTTGCAGTCCATTTATTAACTGTAACTTAATTTTATACGCGCTGTTTAAAAGTATTTTTTTTCACAGTCAAACGGGTTTAAATGGCCCTGCATATCAACAAAGCACTCACTAGGCATCTCCAGCCCCGCCCCACCCTTTTGTTTGCTATAGCGTTCACCTATGTAAGAAATAAATAATAATAATAATAATAGTCGTACATACCGATCGTTCATCTCCGGATCACTCGTTTTATCACCAAACTCCTCAATAATGCGATCCAAGTCATTATTTTATTACTATAACATCTGAAAAAAGCTCTGCAAATGTCCATGATAGTCTCAGTGCGCTGACGCACTCAGCCAGCTTGTTTACTATGAACGCCCCGTTATCTGATACCTGATACCATGTATGACTATTCATGAGATACGCCTTTTTTTTTTTTTTTTTTTTTTTCGACTTGTCTCGGCTCCTGTCACTCCCACTCGGCAATTTAATGGTTTTCTCGGCTTTTTCCGGAGAAAAAACGACTAAACACCCGTTTATTGCGTTGCTATAATGATGTCGGACCCAGTCCGACAAAGGACCTGTGAGGAATAATTGCAATGTCGGACCCAGTCCGACAATGGACCGCAAAGGGTTAAAGGCTTATTTACGAGGCCAAGTAATCTCTTATAGTGCTCGACTCAACAGGCTTCAAACAGGGCGGCTCTCAGAACTAACTGACCTTATTTTGCAGTTAGATCAGCAACATGCTCTCTCTCCCACTCCAGAACTCTATAAACAACGATTGTCCCTACAGACTGAATTCAACCTTCTCTCCACTAAACAGGCAGAGCAATTAATGATTAGGTCACGGCATGCACTATATGAACATGGTGACAAGGCTAGCAAAATTTTAGCACATCATCTGCATCAATCAGCTGCTTCACATTTGATCCCACAAATTAATTCTCAATCAGGTCTGCCTACAACTGACCAGCAGGAGATTAATGATCAATTTAATCCCGCATTAACCGATTCTTTTTTTGAGAGCCTTCCTATTCCAGCGTTGGATCCTGACTCAAAAGCCCACCTGGAGGAGCCCTTTGCCCCAGATGAAATAACTCAAGCTATTAGGTCAATGCAGAGTGGTAAATCTCCTGGCCCAGATGGGTTTCCCATAGAATTTTATAAGAAATTTAGCTGTAGTTTGTCTCCCCTACTGAGCACGTTTGCTGAATCTTTTACATCTATGTCCCTACCGCCTACGCTGTGCCAAGCCTCTATCTCTGTACTGCTTAAACAGAATAAGAACCCTCTTGATTGTGGATCCTACCGCCCCATTTCGCTGCTTAATGCAGACTTTAAAATTCTTGCTAAGACCCTGGCACACCGTCTTGAGTCGGTTCTCCCCTCTATTGTCTCCTCTGACCAGACAGGATTTGTGCAGGGCAGACACTCTTATTTTAACCTTCGCCGCCTGTTCAATATTATATATACTCCCTCTTCTCCCCTGCCTGAGATTATTCTTTCGTTAGATGCAGAGAAAGCTTTTGATCGTGTTGAATGGGACTACTTGTTTGATGCTCTACATAGGTTTAGCTTTGGTCACAATTTTATTTCATGGATCAAGCTGTTATATTTCTCCCCTACAGCTTCTGTTCGCACAAATGATGTGCAATCCAAATACTTCCCTCTCCACCGAGGTACAAGACAAGGTTGCCCTCTCTCTCCCCTTCTTTTTGCAGTTGCCATTGAACCTCTTGCAATATCCCTGCGTGTAAGTCAGGATGTAAAATGAGTAATTCGGGGGGGGGGGGGGGGGAGAGCAGAAGGTGTCACTTTATGCTGATTACCTTTTTTAATATATTTCTGATCCTATCTCTTCCCTCCCCCATGCCTTAGTCATACTGGAGCAGTTTAGCAGGTTCTCTGGATATAAACTTAACCTACACAAGAGTGAATTGTTCCCTATCAACTTGGCAGCTCGTTGCTGTCCCCTTGAGAATCTCCCTTTCAAAATTGCATCCGAAAGCTTTACTTACTTGGGGGTCACAGTCACACGCTCATACAACAAACTCTTTAAATTTAACTTTACTCCCCTACTAGAGCGTATTAAACAAGACTTTCTTCGCTGGTCCACTCTACCACTTTCTCTGGCAGGTCGCATCAACCGATAGCTGTCAAGATGAACACACTCCCTAAGTTACTCTACCTGTTTCAATGTATACCTGTTTTTATTACTAAAAGTTTTTTCAATACACTTGATCGGATGGTTTCTTTGTTTATCTGGAATAAGAAGCCTCCCAGAATTCTGAAAGATTTCCTACAAAGAATGAAACCAAGGGGGGGTATGGCTCTGCCTAACTTTCAATTTTATTATTGGTCGGCTAATATCTGAAATATATTACATTGGTCACATTTTCACCCCCGGCTGGACGGCCCTGCGTGGATGGCCATGGAGTCAGCCTCCTGTCGCTTTACCTCCCTGCCTGCCCTACTGTGCTCTTCTCTTCCCCTCTCGACCTCTCAGTTTAGTATTAACCCATTGGTGTGTCACTCCCTCCGGATCTGGTCGCAGTTTAGGAGGCGGTTTGGCCTACAGTCCATGTCCATATCTGCCCCTGTTGATGTAAACCATCTATTCCCACCCTCAGTGAAAGACTCTGCTTTTAGTCTGTGGTATAGAAGCGGTATTAAGTCTCTTAAAGAGTTATACATTGACAATAATTTTGCATCGTTTGGCCAGCTTGTCCAAAAATTTAACCTACCTCAATCACACTTTTTTCGCTACTTGCAAATTCAAAACTTTGTTCATAATAGAGTGGTTCAATTTCCTCTTCTGCCTCCCAAATCAATCACTGATTCGATTCTAGATTTCAACCCTGACAGTAGGGGCGTAATATCTAAAATTTATAACATTATATTGTCTCTGCATTGCCCTTCATTGTCCACTTTGTAAACCCTGTGGGAACATGATCTAGGACTCCAGCTAACTGATGACATTTGGGAATCCATCCTTGCTCGTGTGCATTCCTCTTCAGTTTGTGCTCGGCATGGGCTTATTCAATTCAAGATCGTACACCGTCTTCATTTATCAAAGGTCAAATTGTCCAGAATATACCCTGAATTGGATCCAGCCTGTGACAGATGCAAACTAGCACCAGCTTCTCTCATTCATATGTTCTGGTCCTGTCCCAGGCTGGCTCCGTTTTGGACCTCTGTCTTTGAGACCCTCTCTCAGTTCTTACAAATGCCTATTGACCCCACTCTACTCATTGCGATTTTCGGTGTGATTCCTGACAATGTTCCCTTAACAGGGCTGCAGTCAGACACCGTGGCCTTTGCAACTCTGCTGGCTAGACGCCTCATTTTGTTTGGTTGGAAACATGCTGCCCCACCCTCACATGTTCACTGGATTAGGGAACTCATGTACTCCCTTAAATTGGAAAAAATAAAGTTTACATTAAGGGGATCCACTGCAAGATTTTATAAAGCATGGCAACCCTTTCTCTCCTATGTTGACAACCTCAGATTGTCCTCCCCTCCATAATCTTCCTTTATAAAATTAATAATAATGAAAAAGCAAGCACGGCACTTTCTTTCTCTGTCTTTCTCTCTGGCTCCTTCTTTTCTTTCTCTTCTGTCTTTCTCCTCTTTCTCTTCTCTTTTATAACAACTATAATTATTATTAATATGATTTCCACTTAAATCTCTGTTAAATTGTGTTTATGTTTCATCCTGCTTAATTTGTGAAATCCAATTAACAAAGTTTAAAAAAAAAAAAGAAATAATAATAATAAATAGGGGCGGGACACTCCGCCACAGTGCTCCATCTATTAGACGACTTTCTATTAGTGGACTTTAAGGATCAGCCCCCTGCTCATTCTATTAGCATTTTAAGAACTGCTTTTTTCGAACTCGGAGTTCCTCTAGCAGAGGAGAAAACCTTGGGACCTACCACCTGCCTGGAATTCCTCGGGATTGAACTGGACTCCAAGAAAATGGAAGCATGTCTCCCCCAAGACAAACTGCATCGAATTTCAGACATCTTAAAATCCTTTTGGGACAGAAAATCTTGTACTAAACGTGAACTCCTCTCTCTACTGGGTCATCTTAATTTTGCTACAAGGATCATTCCACAAGGACGTTCATTTGTTTCTTATCTTTTAAAACTAGCATCTTCCGTATTCAAATTACAACACCATGTTTACATCAATGCGGGGTGCCAGGCCGATTATAATACAGGGTGGCAGTCTTACATCAAATATTACTCCCTGTCACATTCATGCCTTACCTCTGAATCTTCCATCATATAATCATATACATCATATAAAACGCAATCTCTCCCTTTCCACCATATGCCGATACTTGTCAGGACTACAGTTTCACTCTCATTTGCTCGGAATCACTATACTTCCCCCATCTCATTTTCCTCGGATACAAATGCTGTTCCGTGGGATTCAACAAACTGCTTCCAAACCTTCATCTTCCAAGTTGCCTATCACAAAGGAAGTCCTGGAATCCGTGATCAACACTCTGTGCTCAGGCTGCTTTTCTCCGTACAAAGATGCCCTCCTGGAAGCAATATTCGTCTCAGTCGTCTGTGGATTCCTATGATGTGGCGAAATCACATGCTGGAACCAGTCATTCGACCCATCCTCGGACCTCTGCATAGGAGATCTCCATTGTCAATCTCAGGTCACGTACTCTTTACTTTTAAAACATTCAAAATCAGACAGAGAAAAGAAAGGCGTGCATGTTTACTTATCAAAGACACATTGTATTATTTGGCCTGTTTCTGTTCTTTTCAGCTATCTGTCACTGCGTCTGATGGCCAGCAACCAGGATCCCCTGTTTCTCACCCCGGAAGGAATAGTCGTGTCCAGGAACTGGTTCTGTGACCACCTTCGTCAGTGTCTCCTTCATGCTGGACTTCCTCCCGACAACTACTCTGGACATTCGTTCAGGATCAGCAACTACTGCTGCTTCCAGGAACATCGCTCCTCACCTAATCAAGGCTAAGGGGAGATGGACTTCCGGTGCATACAAACTCCACATTTCGAAAGAATGTCTCTGACTTATTATCGGCTCAAAAATGTTATGTGGCTAATTATGGACTATTGGAGTCGTTATTTCAGAACCCGGAGGAAGGGTAACCCTCTGCCATGGATTCCCTAAGGTTTCCCCCTATTTCTGGTGAGCTGGGGGGGTTTCCTTACCTGAGCACTGAGTGGTTTAGATCTGCAGGGCGGGGGAGGCTTAGGTTGCCTCGTTCTTTTGGGGGAAGGTGGCCTGAGTGCCACATGCTTGTCAGTATTGGGCAGCATCTTAGCTCCTTGAACCAGGCAGGACCAAAAAGTAATTATCATGCACTATTACAAACAAGATATAATTCTATCTTGCTTCACATCGGACTGGGCTGTTGGTCAAGTGCATAATTAATTTTACACATTATCAATGGACATTACCCGTGTTCCTCAAAAACACGGGTGACGGTTAACTATGCAAACAATTGGCGGCGGCCTCATATTTTGGGGGAAGGTGGACCCAAGTGCCACTTGTCCTGTCTGCTGGCCGAGTCATTCTTAATCACTGTATTGCATTCATCTTAGCTATTGAGCTCCAATGGATAAGGCCATGGGCCAAATTATAAATGTAAACGTATTATGTATCTGTCGGCTATCATGTTCATGTCAGGCATAACTGTTTGCCAATTGTTCATGTGCCCATCAGGCATATCTTTCACAATCAATAAATTGTTATTTTCTACAACTAAATGGACATCTCCTTTCTGAATATGAGATTCTGGCTGCTCTAAAGCAGCACAACGCATTTTTGTCCCTGATGGCTTTCCATAGAGATCACTATGTGTGTGCGCTCGCATAATCTGGTTTGTTTACTTTTTGCTGTCTAAAACTTTAATAGAGGCTCAAGAACTGCTGTATTGATCATGTGTGATTTTTATATATTAATCTCACATATCACACAGAACTCTGTTTCATTTGCCATTTTTTTAAACTGTCGCGCAAATTCTGGTCAGAGGGTAAATAAGGGCAAGGTATTTTTGTCATTTGTAGCGAATACGAACATTTGATTTTGTATCCGAATACATGTCAAAAAATAGTCGTTTGAATATTCGGATTTTTGTCCCATCACTAATTATATATATTAGGGGTGGGCAACGATATGAAAATTGTATATCGATATCGTGCACGTATTTTGATATCAATAATATCGAAGTCTTCCAAAACACAGAATAATATAATTACACAATTGCAATATCAAACATATATATACATATAGACGTTAACACATTTTTTACATCAGAAAAGCAATAACTTACTTTAACTTAGTGGTGCTTTGCTTCACAATATCCATGGAGAAAAACAAGGTCTTGTTATATTGTTTTAGTATTCCTTCCATGCCATCATCAGCCACAGCACACCCGAAATATTTCTACTATACTTCTTCACTGTGCACAGACTAGCCGATCTGGAAGTAATTTAATCTTTTCTGCATATATGCTGACACGACACCTCAAAAAGTCTTAAGTACCGTGTCATGCTGAATGCTGCGTTATTTTGAGATGTGTTTTGATGTTTAAAAAGTACATCTCATTTATAAATCGAAAGTTCACATTTAATAAAAATACATTAATAATAGTGTAAATAATCACATGGACAAAATGCAATGAATCACTGACGCATGCGCATATCTCAAAATAATCCCAAGAGTGCTTAATGCAGCATTAAAATAGCGTTTGGTATCTTGTGAGCACATTCTGAATGGAAGAAAATATATATATATAATTATTAAGGTGATGTTCCTGTTTATTATGGTTTTTTTGTGTTAAGTTTGTTTTTAGGTGCGTATCCCTTTTAAAAAGACGATCCTGTTTCTTAATTAGTTGATGCGCACACTTTTTGAAAAAATAATATAGTTTCCGGTAAGGGATTGGCCTGTGAGAGGTAACAGGTGAAGAAATGAGAGTAGAGAACACAAAAAAGGGCACGCAGGTTGTGGATTTGTTGTTTTTCTTGATTTGTAGCTACTGAATGTTTGAAATACATTTGTTACTCGGGTTCTTAGAAAAATAAAAACGCCAATCAATGGAAGAACATGGTTAAATAATACTTATGTGTGCTGTTTGACTACGAGACTGACAATGATTAGTATGTATAGGGTTTGTTGTATCTTAATATAAAATAAACTTCATTATATTACGTTTGTATTGTTAGCTGTATTAACAATAAAAAGTATGTCTCTGCAAGACTACCCGATTTTTTATTTTTTTTTTAAATCCCACGATATCGCGATATGGAAATTACACCGTGTAACAATTTTTTTTTTTTTTTTTTTTTTTGGTTCCTGGGTAGTAAGTGTTATTTCCTAATTGCTTATGCCTCAAAAGTATAGAAAATGGCTATTATTCCCCACAAACTTTGCTTTTGTGACCAGGACAGTGATATTTTGAAATTTACCTATTTTCCTGAACATTCCAGATAGATTCAGTGCTGAGTAAACTTGGAGTAACTTCTAGAACTTTCTAGAACTTTCCAGTAATATAAATAGTAGTATAAATACAGGGGCCTTAAGCTCACCAGTTCAGTTTAGTTCCAGCTGCCTAAGTGGATACATATCTGCATTTTTCTGAGATGGCATCAAGGTCATAGGAGACTTAAAAATGGTGGCATTCCTGATGGGTCTCCAAGGCGGTTTTACCAAGTTTCCCTGCTATCTTTGCCTTTGGGACAGCAGGGACACCAAGGCGCACTACCACAGGCGGGACTGGCCACAGCGGAATGAGTTCTCTGTGGGGGAGGAACAACGTCAAGTGGGAGCCACTGGTGGACCTCCGGAAGGTACTGATGCCACCACTGCACATCAAATTGGGCCTTATGAAACAATTTGTCAGCGCTCTAGATAAGGAATCGGCAGCCTTCCAGTACCTTCAAGACTTCTTCCCTAAGCTGTCTGAGGCAAAGGTCAAAGCCGGTGTCTTCGTCGGACCACAGATAAAGAAGATCCTGGAGTGCAATGAATTCCCCAAGAAGCTCACTAGTAAGGAGAAAGCGGCTTGGAACAGCTTTGTCGCAGTGGTTCGGTGCTTCCTGGGCAATCACAAGGCCGAAAACTATGTGGAGCTGGTTGAGACTCTGGTGAAGAACTACGGCACAATGGGCTGTAGGATGTCCCTCAAAGTCCATATCCTTGATGCTCATCTTGATAAATTCAAGGAGAACATGGGAGCGTACTCGGAAGAGCAAGGCAAGCGCTTCCACCAGGATATACTGGACTTTGAACGCCGCTACCAAGGACAGTATAACGAGAACATGATGGGAGACTACATTTGGGGGCTGATTCGTGAAAGTGATTTACAGTATAATCGTAAATCTCGAAAAACTACTCACTTCTAAATCTTTTGTAGCATTTTTGTATTACTTTAGTATAAATACATGTTAATTTGGATTCATATGCTGTTTTTTTCTGACTTTATGTGAACGAAAAGACACCAATTTGCCCGTTTTCTCATTGGAAATAGGTAAATTTCAAAATATCCCTGTCCTGGTCACAAAAGCAAAGTTTGTGGGGAATAATAGCCATTTTCTATACTTTTGAGGCATAAGCAATTAGGAAATAACACTTACTACCCAGGAACAAAAATTTTGTTACATAGTGTTATTATCGGTATCATATCAAAATATTGATATTGGTGCCCACTCCTAATATACAGAAGCAGTCATTATGATTCCCCCCGACAACGCGATTCAGTGCGTTTTATGGTACGTTGTCACTGCGTTGGGGCTTGTTAAGCATCTTTCTGACCTCAGAGGGCAATACCTAGTTCGATCCTACAAAAATTGTCAAGAACACTGAAGGAAACTGTTGAATGAAAAACAGACTGGCATCTACTAACAAGGGATGTGCACAATCTATATTTTTGAGTCTTTTAGTTAATAGTATTTTTATTACCGAATGGAAATCTATCCCTGAGTAAGATTTCAGTTTGAAACTTACACAATTTACCGCTAGCCCCCCTCCCCCACAACAGAAATGTGAAAATACAAAACCGTTTACTTTACCTTTACAAGAAAGTGTTACCGTGTGTGTAACACTTATCAAATAGGCAACGAAATTATTTTAATAAAACACAGCAGTTCCCACTTGTGTTCAACTTGTATTGGCACATTACAATAACGTAAAATGTTCAACAACGTCTTGCACATCTGACAGTTGTAAAGTTACAAAAAATATATATTTCTGTGCACCAACTTTTTATTTTATGTTATCTCAATATGATCTATATAACACGTTTCACAGACAAAGCAACAAAGCACAAAGTCTACAACAGTTTGCCGTTACTATATATTACAGGTTTACTGCATAATACTCAATGAACAGTGTGATGTGACTGCTGTGTTGCTTACGAGGAGAGGACGGAGGGGGGTGGGGGGATGTATGTTTACATTCAGCAGCTACGTGATGTGTTTAGTGCGTGCACCACCAGTAATTTAGGGAGTTGAGAGCTGCGACAGAGTTCATCAAAGGTGTTCTTGCTCTTGAATACCTAACATTAAATACAACAGTTACATTCAATACCAGATTCGTGTCTTTTATTTAAAGAAGAACTGCACACATTGGAGGGATGTATTATTATTATTATTTATTTCTTAGCAGACGCCCTTATCCAGGGCGACTTACAATCGTAAGCAAATACATTAAAATGGATGTGGGTCTGGGCAGATGTAGGATTCGGATTCGGTGAACCGAATCCAAAACCGAATCTTGGATTCGGTGCATCCTTTATATATATATATATATATATATATATATATATATATATATATATAGTGTGTCTGTTCCTTGTAAAGTGCTGAACTATTGGTTAATTCTTTTTTATTTCTTATATTTGATAAGTGGTTCTGTATTATTTTTTATAATGATGTATCTGTCTCCTATTTTATTTTATTATATTTTATTCAAAATATACCATATACAAGGCTGCTATCCTTACATGACGGATTTGAATATTTATTTTCTTTATTTACGATTTGATTTTTATCTTTACCGATATATTTGCACACTTTACATGTGCTTTTACAGGTTTCAATGTCCCTTAATGTATCTATGACCCATTTATGTTTACTGTGGACTAAAATGTCAGCTAAATTTGCATCCCTTCTAAAAGCTATGATCGGTGCTTTCGAAAATATTTTTTTCATTTTTTCTGAATTATGAAGTATACGTAAATGCTTCCAAACTATTTTTGAAATGTTGGGTAATAATTTAGAATATGTATTATTAATGGTACTCTCTTAACCCTCTCTTCCCTTTTCTTATAATCAAGTAGTTTGTTCCTATTGAGTCTGTCAACTTTTCTCAATTCTCTTTCAATAATTTTATAATTTCTTAAGATTTATTTTTAATTCCTTTCTCTGTCTGTTGTAGTAATTTTCATCAGAACAGATTATTTTTATTCTTATACCCAGACCTTTAGGATGTGCAGATGACATATGTAGCTATTGATGCATATCAGTAGGTTTTGAGTAAAGATCTGTTTTAATAGATCCTTGATCAAGTTTAACCAAGGTGTCTAAGAATTCAATTTCAGATTTTTAAATCCACAGAAAAGTTTGGGTGGATATAATTTGCTAATTTATGAAACTGTACAAGAGATTCTTCTCCATGCGTCCATATTCCAAATATGTCATCCACATATCTTATGTGTTCTACTAGTTTCTTGTCTAGTTTACTCAATAACATTTCCTCCCCTTTGCCCATATACGTGCTTGCAAAATGCATTCCTAATTTTGAGCCTATTGCTGTTCCATCATTCTGTTTGTAACTTCTATTTCCACATGTGAAATAACTCTTTTCTGAAACTATCTTGATCATATTTGTTATTTCTTCCGTAGGTATCATAGTCTTATCTACTCTATTTACCAGTGCCTCTTCACAAGCTTCTAAAGTTTCATGCCTGGGAACACTGGTGTACAGGGATTTTACATCCATGCAAAATAAAATGGTATTCTCTGGAAGTTTAACCTTTATATTATTAATCCTTTTCAGAAAATGTGTTGTATCTTTAACATAGCTAGGTAAGCTTTCAACATGTGGCTGCAGCTGCCTTTCAGCTATTTCCACAATAACATATGTTGGGTTATCAATTGTGTTAACAATCATTCGCATTGGGTGTGTTTCTTTGTGCATTTTTGGGTTACAGCTAACCAAACCTGTTCTTGGATTTTGCGGAAGCATGTCATTTTTTAATTCTTTTGATAATAACCCATTTTTATATAATCTGTCTGCCAAATTTCTCACTTCTTTCATTTTGCTGTTATTATTATTAGTTTTTACTTCTTCAATGTATTTATATTTTGCAATTCAGTCCCTACTGTTTTTATATAATCATCTTTATTCATTACTACCGCCCCAGAACCTTTATCTGCTGGTTTTATAATGATGCTATCATCGTTTAGTCATCCCTTTAGCGCTTCTTCTTCATTCATAGTTAAATTTAGTTTACCTTTACTTCTAAGGCCTGTTACTATTTCATTTCTAACTACTTCAATATACATGGCTAACCATTTGTTTCTTCCCTCTGGAGGAGTCCAATGGTGCTTTCTTTTAATATATATGCACATTTACTACTTTAAGGGACACTTTAAAGGACGTGCAATATGAAACTAAATGTAATTGAGTAAAGTGAAAATATGGAGCAGGTATATTTATAGAAAGTGTGATTATATAGTATAATTTTTTGACCTTTCCAAATTAAAAATGTCATGCCTTATTTATGTCAAGAGGGCTTATAAGTGTGTGTTGAAAATGTCAGCTCTATAGGAGTTTACTTAGAAAATGTCAGTTGCCTTTTTGATTTACGGTTTGCTTCCTGAGTTAACAGAGCTTGAAGGTGTCATTTATAATCTCGGAGTAACATGTATAAACTTCCAGTATATATATATATATATATATATATATATATATATATATATATATATATAGTACTGTGCAAAAGTTTTAGGCAGGTGTGAAAAAATGCTGTAAAGTAAGAATGCTTTCAAAAATAGACATGTTAATAGTTTATATTTATCAATTAACAAAATGCAATGTGAGTGAACAAAAGAAAAATCTACATCAAATCAGTATTTGGTGTGACCACCCTTTGCCTTCAAAACAGCATCAATTCTTCTAGGTACACTTGCACACAGTTTTTGAAGGAACTCGGCAGGTAGGTTGGCCCAAACATCTTGGAGAACTAACCACAGTTCTTCTGTGGATTTAGGCAGCCTCAGTTGCTTCTCTCTCTTCATGTAATCCCAGACAGACTCGATGATGTTGAGATCAGGGCTCTGTGGGGGCCATACCATCACTTCCAGGACTCCTTGTTCTTCTTTACGCTGAAGATAGTTCTTGATGACTTTTGCTGTATGTTTGGGGTCGTTGTCATGCTGCAGAATAAATTTGGGGCCAATCAGATGCCTCCCTGATGGTATTGCATGATGGATAAGTATCTGCCTGTACTTCTCAGCATTGAGGAGACCATTAATTCTGACCAAATCCCCAACTCCATTTGCAGAAATGCAGCCCCAAACTTGCAAGGAACCTCCACCATGCTTCACTGTTGCCTGCAGATACTCATTCGTGTACCGCTCTCCAGCCCTTCGGCGAACAAACTGCCTTCTGCTACAGCCAAATATTTCACATTTTGACTCATCAGTCCAGAGCACCTGCTGCCATTTTTCTGCACCCCAGTTCCTGTGTTTTCGTGCATAGTTGAGTCGCTTGGCCTTGTTTCCATGTCGGAGGTATGGCTTTTTGGCCGCAAGTCTTCCATGAAGGCCACTTCTGACCAGACTTCTCCGGACAGTAGATGGGTGTAACAGGGTCCCACTCTTTTCTGCCAATTCTGAGCTGATGGCACTGCTGGACATCTTCCGATTGCGAAGGGAAGTAAGCATGATGTGTCTTTCGTCTGCTGCAGTAAGTTTCCTTGGCCGACCACTGCGTCTACGGTCCTCAACGTTGCCCGTTTCTTTGTGCTTCTTCAAAAGAGCTTGGACAGCACACCTGGAAACCCCTGTCTGCCTTGAAATTTTTGCCTGGGAGAGACCTTGCTGATGCAGTATAACTACCTTGTGTCTTGTTGCTGTGCTCAGTCTTGCCATGGTGTATGACTTTTGACAGTAAACTCTCTTCAGCAACCTCACCTTGTTAGCTGAGTTTGGCTGTTCCTCACCCAGTTTTATTCCTCCTACACAGCTGTCTCTGTTTCAGTTAATGATTGTGTTTCAACCTACATATTGAATTGATGATCATTAGCACCTGTTTGGTATAATTGTTTAATCATACACCTGACTATATGCCTACAAAATCCCTGACTTTGTGCAAGTGTACCTAGAAGAATTGATGCTGTTTTGAAGGCAAAGGGTGGTCACACCAAATATGGATTTGATTTAGATTTTTCTTCTGTTCACTCACTTTGCATTTAGTTAATTGATAAATATAATCTATTAACATGTCTATTTTTGAAAGCATTCTTACTTTACAGCACTTTTTCACACCTGCTTAAAACTTTTGCACAGTACTGTATATATATTGTGAATGATGGTGTGGTCTCAAGTCTCAAGTCTACTTATTCAAAGCACTACTTACACGTTGGTCATCCTACACTTTTATGTAGGATGACCAACGTGTAAGTAGTGCTTTGAATAAGTAGACTTGAGAACAAACGTCAATGAATGAGGTTTTAATGAAAGGCAAATTATAAAATAAACAATACAGGTCAGCCTTGTCCGAACGTTGGGCTCCTCGGCTGTGGCACAGTCTCACTTTATAAATGCCCTTTAAAGTTAGTCACTCAAATCATAACCACGACTAATATTCGTTACTTAAATAATATAATTGTAACCCTTTAAGCACGGCAGGTTCCCTTGGGTTCCAAGCTTGAAGCTGTAGCCAGTTCCGTTTGGTTACAGACCTGATAAGTATAAACTTTAATTGACTACTGGTTGTTCAATCACTTTCTTTGAATGCTTTTCTTTTCCTGTTTCCAGGCTCTGTCAGTTTCTCCACTAGAGGGCACTGGCGTTACAGGTGAGTATGCTGCCCTTTGAGGACAGCTGGTGAACTGCGGCAGGAGCACTGTAGCGCCTCTCTGTGGAAATGGTCCAGCTATGGGTAGTTAAACTCAACTCTGCCCTCTTGTGGACAGTTCCTTCCAGTACACCAAGGTTATTATTATTATTATTATTATTATTATTATTATTATTATTTATTTCTTAGCAGACGCCCTTATCCAGGGCGACTTACAATTGTTACAAGATATCACATTATACATTATTTTACATTATACAGATATCACATTATTTTATATACAATTACCCATTTATACAGTTGGGTTTTTACTGGAGCAATCTAGGGAAAGTACCTTGCTCATGGGTACAACAACAGTGTCTCCCACTGGGGATTGAACCCACAACCCTCCGGTCAAGAGTCCAGAGCCCTAACCACTACTCCACACTGCTGCCCCAAGTAAGCTTTCAATGGCCTTTTGGTGCACTGTTTCTTTAAAAGTTTTGATGTCCAACAAACTTTAACAGATGTCCTGTAATCCAAAGGTTTGTAAGGGTCCTTTCTCTTTTCCTGCAGGACCTCGTGGCTTCAGGGAAACAGGAGCAGCTACCCCTGCCAGTGCTCCAGCCCAGCAGGTATTCAGAGGTGCAGCGTTCACAATATCCAATTGTAAATAAATACACTTTAAACCCCCAGTGTGTCTGTGTTTGGCTTGCTGTCCTTTCTGCTGTTTGCTCAGCTTAATGAACCTCCACGTGGTTAACAATCTGCATTCCCAATAGTGTATTTATTAAAAGCACAGTTTGTATACAGTCCGTGTATAAGGATTCACTGCAATCGTATAGCGGTATCTTAATGAATTTGGCACATGTTAACTGGTATCCCATATAGCTGTATTACTCCATACCCTATTGTCCTTTTCAACAGGTATAACACCGTGGGAACACACACGGCTGTTTCATACCACAGTTGTTTGTCCAGCGTCTTTTTGTTTACAGCACAGCATATAAACTTGCACAGTCTTGTATGATTCTCATATTTCTAATTATCTCAGCACAGGCACACAGCTCTCGTTATTTATCCTAAAGTATAACAGAATTACTTTTACTTTTAAATGTCTGTACTTGCCCGTTGTTTGCTGGATGAAGCCAACGTTGCTTCTCTTTGGTTGTCGTTGTTTTCTTTCCCTTTGGATTTTTCTGTTTGTCTGTGTCTACTCCATGTAGTGCTCTTAAGACCCGCTTCCTGGATCTCTCTCTCTCTGTACTGCAGCCAGGCCGTTCAACGTCACAGCTCCAGCTTTGACACACTGTACTTGTTTACTTTTTACTTTACTTTTATTTTCAGTTCAACCTTGCAGACGTAGCTAGGCTGAACTCTGCTTGTGACTTCTTTACTTTTCCTGGAAAATAATTTTTCATGCAGCTGTTTCCCACACATTTGGGAGTTTCCATGAGACAGCTGTACAACCTACAGTGCTATCCGGTTTTAATTGTCTCTATAGTGAAAAAATTAAGCTGACAAATGGTTTTTGATTAAAAAACACTTTATATACAAGAAAGGTATATCTCCAATACAATCATATAAACACGAGTTCCAAACTGACTTTGGACAAGGCCTCAGTACAGCTCAGTGAATGATATGTTTGTGTCCAAAAACAAGGATATCCATGGAGTCAATTCGAAAGAGATGAAAAGACTGACAAAACTTTACAATGTTTGATACTTATACCTTTGTAAGCAATTGTTGACTCCCCTTCAACCCGACTGGTTTCTGTACAATAATCGAGGTAGTCGTTCTCTTATTACACATGGTGAGCCTACGATATTATTATTATTATTATTATTATTATTATTATTATTATTATTATTAATTTCTTAGCAGACGCCCTTATCCAGGGCGACTTACAATCGTAAGCAAATACATTTCAAGTGTTACAATACAAGTAATACAATAAGAGCAAGAAATACAATAACTTTTGTTCAAGCAAAGTATAAGTGTGACAAACCACAATTCAATAATACAGCAGATAATAGTGATAGTTACATCAGGGTATGATTAAATAGTGATAGTTACATCAGGATATGATTAAATACAAAGTACTACAGGTTAAACACTTGACAGATTACAGTATTCTGAAGTACAGGATTAAATGCAGTAAAATAGGGGCAGATAAGAGCAAAATAAAGCACATTTACATGAAGGGTGATAGTGTCCCAGGATACAAACAGAGGAGTTCTACAGGTGATCTTTGAAGAGGTGAGTCTTAAGGAGGCGCCGGAATGTGGTCAGGGACTGGGCAGTCTTGACATCTGTAGGAAGGTCATTCCACCACTGCGGAGCAAGGGTGGAGAAGGAGCAGGCTCTGGAGGCAGGGGAGCGTAGCGGAGGTAGAGCTAGTCTTCTAGTGCAGGCGGAGCGGAGAGGTTGAGTGGGGGTGTAGGGAGAGATGAGGGTCTGGAGGTAGCTGGGTGCAGTCTAGTCAAGGCATCTGTAGGCTAGTACAAGAGTCTTGAACTGGATGCGAGCGGTGATCGGGAGCCAGTGGAGCGAGCGGAGTAGCGTGGGCGAAGCGAGGCAGAGAGAACATCAGGCGGGCAGCAGAGTTCTGGATGAGCTGTGGCGGACGCAGGGAGGCCAGCCAGGAGGGAGTTGCAGTAGTCTAGGCGGGAGAGTACCAGGGCCTGGACCAGGAGCTGGGTAGCATAGTTGGTGTGGAAGGGTCGGATTCTTCGGATGTTGCTCAGGAAGAATCGGCCACGTGCCAGAGTGGAGATGTGCTGGGAATAAGAGGCAGGAGTCCAGGGTGCCTCCAAGGTTCTTAGCTGAGGAAGAGGGAGAGAGTGTGGTAGAGGAACAGAGATAGAGAGATCAGAGGAGGGGGAGGAGGAGGGAAAGAAAAGGAGGTCAGATTTAGAGAGGTTGAGTTTGAGGTGATGCGAGTGCATCCAGGAGGAAATAGCAGACAGACAGGTAGAGATACGGGAGGAGATGGTGGAGTCAGAGGTGGGGAAGGAGAGGAAAATCTGAGCATCATCAGCATAGAAATGGTATGAGAAACCATAAGATGCGATGAGGGGGCCCAGGGAGCGGGTATAGAGAGAGAACAGGAGAGGACCCAAGACTGACCCTTGGGGGACTCCAGTTAAGAGAGGGTGAGGTGTGGAGGTTGCTCCACGCCAGGTTACCTGGTAAGTGCGGTTGGAGAGGTAGGAGGAGAACCAGGCCAGAGCAGTGCCAGAGATCCCCAGGTCAGCAAGAGATGATAGTAGAATAGAGTGATCAACAGTGTCAAAGGCAGCAGAGAGGTCGAGGAGAATTAGTTCGATATACTTCCTGTGTGGGAAAGGGGGTGGTGCTCTCTGACCTCATGGTCCGCCGCGTGCTACATTCAGCAGGGCGCATCCATCTTGTGTTTTAAAATACCTCCCCCCATCTCAGCGTCAGCCACGTGTAATAAGAGAATTCTAGACTTGGACAATACTGCATTAAAACGACTATAAAAACACATTAACACACAATTTAAACATAATGATTAAAAACAACTATAAAAGACACACATACATAATTAATATCGCATGCAGAAAGCCATTACTACACCTCTCCTCTCCATCATTTTAACCATAAGTGTAAACGTTTTTTAAACTGGCAAAGTAAGTCAAATGCCCAGATAATTCCTTTATTAGTTTTATAATACTTGTCTACATGACCACCTTCTTCAGAAGTAAACTGATTAGTTTAGTTATGAATGAACAAGAGTAAAAGATAACTTAAGTAAATATGTTTTAAATTAAAATAAATAAATAAATTAAATAAATAATACAGTATAGCTCATTGTTTATCGTTCAGTCACTATAAACCACTAACAAACCCTGAATGTTTAGGTTAGTAATAGAAACTTCTGGAAGCCCATAAAAATCTGCTTTTAGGATCCTGGCCATTCAAAAGAAATCCCCCAGCAACTTTATTCGTAAAGCCAGCATGATTTTAAGCACTTTGCACACTTCAAATCTTTTTTTCAAAATAAAGAATATGATTACAATTTTTAAATAAACAACTCTAAAAGCCAAAAGCAAAGCAAAACAAATAAAGATAAAATAATTCTCAATTTTCTGTAAATACAACATTAACACTAGCACCACTATAGCCGCTTTTTGAATGGCTTTTGCAATTCAAATTTAAAAATCTCTGTGCCCACTGCCTGACAATGCCAGGTTACTAAATGCAATAAAAACAGAACTTTTGATGTCTGAGCCTGTTGTGAAAAGGCAAGTCTCTGGCAAATGCACTGGTACAGTTGAAAAGCGTGTTTATTTATATTTTATAATTTTATATGTGCATACAGCTTTCTACACCTGTTTACACAGAAGTTTATTGCGTAAAGTTTATTTTATTACAGTTTTTCATGTTTATGTGCTCTTTTTGAAAAAAATAAGAATAAAGTTTAATTTTCAATGTAAATATGGTGTTTCTGCTCTGAAAACGTTATGTATGATGTTCATAAATAAAAATATGTTGTTGTATCTGTTTCTTTTCATTTTTATATCGAAGCCATTTTAAATTGGAGCCGCACATTTTGCGGGCGCGGCGGTTGTATGTAGTCCAAAATTTCTGCGGTGCGAGTGTTAAGCATATTGTTGTATTATAGTCAGGGGGTCACATAACTGGTATGCAGATATGCATGCGAACCAATACCAAAAAATAAATTGTGGACTTTCATATTGTTCTTTAAGACGCAAAGGCGTTCCGTCAGGACATTTTTAACAGGAAAGCATTTTTCTAAAGGCAGCAAGGGTACTCACGCTTGCAAGGTGAGCCATACCTGCCTAAGCTCTGTCAACGATCACCGCAGGGTTCCAGTTTAACGACAGTCCCTCTGTGCTAGCGCTATCATTGGCTGCTTCAAGTTTTTATTAAAAAATAAAGAGTGATAGGTGGAACCACTCCAGTTCATGAGAGCAATATTTTTCTTTTAATGGGCACTTGAAACAACCAATGATAGCAGGGATCTTTATTAAGACATCCATCAGAGAAGAGGGATGCAGTTACGGGGAGTGGCATTAGGAAGTTCACTTACGCTTCGCTTGCCAAACTGAGCGGGGGTGTGAGGAGGTGTCGATGTTTGAAAGTTGTTACATTTAAATGCAAGTTTAAAAAAATTAATTTACTTAACCATTTTACTTAAAATAATATATATATATATTTAGCCCTCAGTTATAACCTTTTATAAATACTGTTGTGCCATCAAGTTAACGTGTTTAGCAACTAATAAAGTGACAAAGTGTTTGGGTTTTTGCTTTTGATTGTGGTTGGATATCGAAATAAATAGAGAATGCGTGATGATTTGTTAAAAATTGAAATACCCTTGGAGCGCAGGATAAGTCACACCACTTGGATGGTGCCGGTTCGCAAGCTGGTTGTGCAAAGAGGCCGAACTTTGCTGGGGACTCTGAAGGGGACATCATATTGGCTCTGACGCTTCCGGAGTGGGGGATGGGAAACCGGCAGGGATTTTCTCCTCATCACGCAACAGCGAGCCCTACTGGCCAGACACCAAACTCATTCAGAGTGGATAAAAAGCAGGGCTGATCTCTGTTCTCCGGGATCGGTAACCCACCCATCTCTGCTCTGGATTGCTCGGCATAATAGTGATTCTGACTTTAGGCTTGTGAGATCGGAGGACACTCACACACCGTCAGAGCATCTGTGCTGTGTGGGGACCCGCTGCGGTGAGGAGAAAAAACATAATTGGACATTCCAAATTGGGGGGGGGGGTATAATAATAATAATTGGTCATTGTAAATTTTAAAAAAATTGCAGTAACCAGCAATCCGGACTCCTGCTTAAACATTCAGAAACTATTGTTGTGGTTTCTGACACTGCCATCCCAATTGTTTGAACTGTCGGAACAGGAGGTAGAGCTAGACAGTGACTTGGATGATGACCCCTAATTTTGGTGCGTACCAAACTATTTCAGCTGGTACTCACGTGAGAACCTAATGTCAAACGTTATATGAACTTCTGATTAGAGTATAGTTTAAAATGCACAGGCAGCAATCATGCATAGGACTAAGAATGTGGGCATCTGCGTTCTTGGCAGTAAGGAAATAACACATGCCACATGCACATTGTTTAAATGAGAACTTGACCCTACTTCACATCGAGCATAACATAATCAATTTGCATATAATACCCATGTCTAACTGGTCAGTGGGAAATTACTTATGTCATTTATTCTGTACCAGTGTTTTGAAACATCTGTCTTCAGCTGGGCCCATTGTTGTACTTTTTTTTTTTGTACAGAATGTGTGTTCTGTGAGAAACTTTTGCATGCCATTTAGTTTTGGTACTGTAATACTAATATTTAAATTTAACACTATTCAAGAATTAAGATCACCCTGTTTTACAAAATGCCAATACTTTAAACTGTAAATTCTGATCATTATTTTTCCCCAAGATCCCCAAGTGTAATATAATTTTTTTTTTTTTTGTTAGTCAGCACTCAGATATCTGTTACCCAGATACATGTCACTCGCGTTTTACCGTCCTTGTATTAAGAATAACATCGATCCCCATTATATATATATATAAGAAATTAATGCACTTACCCGTCACGCGATTTCTGACTCAGTCACCAGTTTTCTGATACAAAACCCATCTCTTCAGTGTTACAATTGACTTGTTTAACCGTCACAGTCCGTGGTTTTCTTTTTTTTCTGGCATGGCAAATCAGTCTGTCTTTATTGTGCACAGCAGTTACACAGCAGGTTACAATGTGCTCACCTACAAACACGTGAAATCAGATGAAATAATCAGATATGCATTACACCTGTTTAACCGTCACTGGAGTCAAAATTTTATAGGGTCAGATATGTGAGCACTGAGCTTAGTATTATTTGTAGGATGATTTTTCTTTCTATTGCAAACTCTTTAAATTCATTACATAGTAAACTGAAAAAAAGTTGAGCAACAATTTCCCATAAAGGTCTTTAAAATGTCATGCAAGCAGCAAAGTATGCCTACAAATCCTTCTTAATATTTTGCAGAAGATATCACTGTGCAATAGACATGGTTTTAAACACAGTATAAGTGTCCAAACCAAACCAAAACAAAACAAAACAAATAAATAATTCTTACATATTCATCCACTGTCAGTCCCATCTAAAAAGGTATATACAAATTCATGCCTCATCTCTTTAGGAATTAGTGAATAGCACACAAACCCATACAAGTCATATAATGCGTGCAAAAACAATGGAAATGGAAATAATGCATGAATAATTAAATACATTTGGTAACTGTGAGGCACCCTTAGAGGCATGACATTTCTACACGGGGAGTCCAAGGAAGTAAGCTACCTGACACTCCCTATTTAAAAGTTAAATCATATTATTAAAATGCAAAATGACAAGGCTACGGCTGTGGTTTGAGATTTTTCAGAGTGACTTAAAGTTTGGCCCCAGAGTCTCTCCTTTCAGTTCGCCCCCCGTTGACAGCCAGGCCTCAAAGGCCTAGTTTAGAACTGGAAGCCCAGAAGGGGAAAGAAAGAAAAGAAAACCGTTTATTTGTTTTCTTCCCTTTATATGTGAATTGGTGGTTGATTGAATTATTTAATATTTATGTGTACCATATAAGATTTATAAATCTATCCAATGAGTATAATATACAGTATAGAAAAGAAGAATGTTACATATGTGATGTCACACAAGCTTGCTCACACATGCATGTTCTGAAAATCATGGTATGTATCTATAGTATTCGATTGTACTCTAAGGCTGTACCGTAAGAATAATACTGTATAAAATATAATAACATTTAATTGCAAAACAAGAAACTGGTCAATACTTGCATATGCGAGAGAGAGCGAGAGAGAGGAGAAGAGAGGAGAAAAAAAATACAGAGCCAGGTACCCAGATCTTTTTTGGGTAATGATTAAAAACACATATATTACTGTGTTAAGTGCATGATACATATTTAACTACTATATAGTACACGTACATTTAGTCCCTTCAGATCTGTAGACTTGTGTAACCTTTTTCAGTACTGGAAATATCGAAATAATAATAATCTTAATAGCTACCGTAAATTGAGCCAGCTGGGTTTTGATGGCCGTTGCAAAAGAGTGGGAAATGTGCATCTGTTTGGTTGTAACAATAAAGTGCCGTTCTTGATCACTAAATTCTGTCTTGTGAATACAGAACAGTGGCATCCAAGCAAAGCATTGGGTGGAATTTCTTTACCAAGCAGAAGAAAATTGAATTTGCAAACTCTGCCAAATTCAAAGGAGGAAGCAAACTTACTTTATGTGCTCCACATTTTTTTATTTTTTATTTTATTTATTTGCTTATTTATTTTTAAATAAAGGCTACTTATTTTCTCTTTTTGGTAAGAAACTATAACTGTGCAATAACTGTAGATATTCCATATTGGAAACAACACGGTTATTATTATTAATGGATCACAGAGTTATCACTGACATAAACCCAACAGGATGTTATGTTGTTTTCTTTCTGATTTAGTTCCTGAGAAGAATAGTCGCCGCAGTTATTATTATTGAGGTGTACTTGACGCTCGCTGTGTGTTACTGTTATTCTATAAAACACTGATATCCTGTCAGTTAAGAAAAGGCTTCATGCAAAGCTTGTTTTAACATTGTCTTTATTACACCGGCCAGAGACCTGCACTTACAACTGCATTGTCATATTTTCTACATTTTCTTTAAATTCTGAAATTAATAACTCCAATACCTAACTATATATATATATATATATATATATATATATATATATATATATATATATATATATATAGGCTTGCTACTTTTCTGTATTAATCGGTAAATGTCGAATTCCTCAAAAATATGAGCTATGTAGGATAAACGTCAGTAAAACCACTCGATATTTTTTTATTTTCTTACCAAAAATAATCATTGTAGTAGTATGTAGTTTTTATACTTACTGCCTGTCCTGTCTCTGTTCCGCTCTGAATGGCTAGGGGTTGCTGTCAGTCATCTCAGTGGTCTGTTAGTACTGTAGTTTCACTGTCACTGTCACTTTCAGTGTTTTCCTCTTGGTGTGCAAGAGGAAAACACTTAATGAATATTGTGCACAATACCCTGACTGACAACTGAAGTCTTCACGGCAGGACGAAGGGGCCCGTCTGCCTTGCCTTCCAGTGACTCTGATTCCAGCTGTGTTGAAGCAGTAGAGGGGAGAGCTCAGACTCCAAATAATAAGTGCAAGTTTTGTTGCATGTTAAATATGATAAAGGGGTTTCGCTAAATGAGAAGTTTCTCAATGGCATAAAAAGTCTGTTTTTTTTCTCTGCTTGAATTGAAACATAAGATAAAAAACCCTGGTAAATTATTCCTAAAATAAACGCTGATATTAATCGTCGATTTGGCAAAAAAATTAAAATCGAATAGTAGCAAGCCTATAGGATGTATAGGTCCCAGGGGTGAGGTAATCAATGGGAGGTATGTGTGGGTGGACATTTTGTCAGGTTTTGATGGGGAAACTGCCCGGAGTGACTTGGGATGTGGGTTGTTAATGGGTAGTTGATGGGGCAATCAACCCCCCAGCCACCTGTATTTAAGGGGCAGCTAAAACCTCATTAAGATGTGTGTGTTTGGAGGTGAGACAGCTTTGCTGGATCAGTGTGGGGAGAGAAGGAGAATTACTGAAATGAGAATTATTGGATACCCGTGTATGACTTGGATTGTTTGGACTACTCTGCCGCCTGTAAGACCATATTTGTATGAAAACCTTCTTTGTGTATCGAACTTTGCTATCCAACCCGACCACCCATCTGCCTGGAACCAGGGCGATAATAAACAAACAGGCACTGTCCTGATTAACTGTGATATCGTTGTGTTTTGTCTCTGTTCTCTGACCGATTTGTGCTTAAGTTCTCCTTTGCAGGTCAATACTATATATATTCTACCATGTATTGCATTTAGCTTCCCTTTCCCATTTGTTGGCTGAGAAAGCTGAATTTTGAAAATATAATCCTTTGTATTCCATACTGTACTTTTATGTAAACAATGTATTTCATCTTCAGTAAGCTTTACATAGATACAAGGCATACTTCATTACATGCAGTATACTACATAGCAGATGAATGCTTTATACTTTAGTTATTTGTGTTTTGTCGAGTATTCTGAACACAAACATAATGCATGAATATGACCTTCAGATGGTTCACTCATACTAGGTATCATATAAGATATCTAATACACAAGTGAACATAACTGATGTTGACTTTAATTTGTTAAATCAGTACATTAAATAGCTTTTCAGAATATTTTATTCATCCAAAACCTTAAGGATTTTATCCAAGTGTATATAAATTGATGAACTTGAACTAGAATCATGTTCAGAGTTACCCCAGGAGAAGATTTCTGAATCATGTTTGAAGTAATAGGGATACCAGTACTTTAATAAAGAACTGCTTAGCCTAATCTAAACCCTATCTCACCATTAACCTTAAAAGATTCCCTAGATACACATTGGTTCAACTCCCTGCAGAAGTATAGGGATTTTAATGTATTTTAGTAATAGATATCTTTAAGAATAAGCATACCATAAAATAAATTGCCTAGTTTGTTTTTATATATATAAACACTGCCTAATATTATGATATTATACACATTCTACATTTTGATTACTTAAATTAATTATAATTATGATGACCAATAATACTAATAATATTAATTCAGATATTCAAAAAAGAATAAAAGGGTGTCAGTATTTATTGCCATTTTAAATGTTAACCTATAGGTGGGGTTCAGGGGCGGAGCTAGGCACCAACAACCTATCATCTGCTGTCATCAATTAAACCTACCTTATTTAAACATTAGTCACCTCTACCTCGCTGTCTTGTGTTTTTTCGTTTTTGGCTTAAACCTAAGCGATTTCAAGACCCATCTACATTTGCGTACCTCAATAATGGAGTACTTACAGCAGTTGTCATCGGATTCTGAGGATTCCCAGGATTTTCTGTCATTAACAGATCATTCTCCTTCAGCTTCAATCCAGGGTCCATCCAGTCTCCATTTATTCTCCCCTTAATGCTATTTCAGTTACATCTGATCAGGCTCCTGATCAGGCTCTCGACCAGGTTCCAGTACAAATGTTGCCTATCGTTCCTGCCACCCAAACATCGAATCTGCGCCGATCCAAGCGTCTTCGGCCTCAGGACGCCCCTCCGGATCGATTGTTTTGGAAGGACTGGCCCATGAATAAATTGATAAAAACCCTCCTTAAAAATGGTAATGCGATTCCGGCAGGGAGTGATAGAGAGTCTCTTTTCATTCTCTATTGCAATTCAGTCTCAGCAGAACCAGTCTTTCCTCCGAAAAAACATAATCAGCCGCGCCCAGCCATTCAGCGTCCTAAAACAGACAGCAGGCAGTCTATTCCAGATCTAACCACCCCCACAACTAGCACCGCTAACCAGCAGCCAACCATTGAAATCCAACACTCGCAAATATTAAACGAGATAAAATCTTCTGCCCTAAAGCTGCAATTGCATCAACTTCTAAAGCACCCGGTTTTGCCGCTAATTCATACAGATCTTCAGTAACTAATCCTATACATTCTTCAGCTCCCCTCGATCAATCTACAAGGAAAGACAAATACGGGCGCAGTATCAGATTTTCAGGAGGAAGACAAATCTGCAACAATTTCAATACTGGCTTCTGTTCGAATAGGCAATGCAATTTTATCCACATGTGCAGCAATTGCGGTGACGCTAACGCTAATACAATCTGCCCTTTAAAACGCAAGTGACTTTCCCCGATGCTCACCGTCTTTACTCCTATAAACATCCTGGCGTTATCATGTAAATTACAGAATCATCCCGACAGTAACTTAATTAATTACCTGATCGACGGATTAAAAAATGGTTTTTCAACCGGTCTTACTCAAATTCCTTCTTCCTCGTTCCAAAGCAAAAATCTTTATTCAGCGACTCAAGATCCACAATCAGTGCAGTCTCTCATCGAAAAAGAAATTTAAAAAGGATTTATAGTCGGTCCATTTTTAGCTCCTCCTTTTCCAATATATAGAATTAATCCTATCGGCATTGCCACGAGGAAAATGTCAGGAAAAAAGCGTCTCATTATTGATTTATCAGCACCACGGGGGTCAAGCACCAGCAGCATTAACTCATTAATTCCCCAAGATCAATTTTCCCTGCATTACATCACTATTGCAGACGCAATACATTCAATTAAATTAGCAGGTCGTGGTTCCTGGTTAGCAAAAGCAGATATATCAGACGCATTTAAAGTAATGCCAATCCATCCTTCTCTCCGTCACCTGTTTGGTATATGCTGGGAAGGGAAGTTTTATTTTGCCACTCAATTGACTTTCGGCTGCCGTAGCAGCCCGAAGATATTTGATACCCTGTCGGAAGCATTATGCTGGATCCTTCTTAATGTCTATCATGTCCCGTTCTTGCTCCACTTGCTGGATGATTTTTTTAGTAATTTCTCCTCCTTCAGATGCACCAGCAGAAGCGATTTCCAATCTTAAAAACGTATTTTCTGAAGTTGGCGTTCCGCTTTCAGAAGAAAAATCAATCGGTCCCCTTCATTCTTTGGAATTCCTTGGAATCATTCTAGATACAGAAAAGTTTGAAGCCCGCCTGCCTGAGTCTAAACTTAACCATATTCGTTTGCTCATTCAGGATTTTCAGATCAGTAAAACAATTAAAAAACGGGCACTGCTTTCATTGCTGGGTTACTTTAATTTTGCAATACGTATCATTCCACAGGGGAGGACGTTTATATCTCGTCTGCTAGCGCTGGCATCAACAGCAAAAAATCTGGACTCCTATTTAAATATCTCTTCAGAAGCTAGGAAAGATATTAAAATGTGGTCTGCGCTTATTCAGCACTGGAACGGTCTCTCTATGTTTTATGATGATTTCATTTCAGCTCCTCACGATATGGCTTTATTTACTGATGCCTCATCTCTGGGATTCGGAGGTCTATTTAATAATCAATGGTTTTGCAGTACATGGCCTGAGGAAATCGAGAACATATCTCCTCATCTAAAATCCACAGCTCTGCTAGAGATATACCCAATAGTAGCAGCTGCCTAGCTATGGGGTCATCTCTGGTCTAAGAAATCAATACTATTTTACTGTGATAATTCAACTACAGTGCATATTATAAATAAAGGACGTTCCTCCTCTGCTCTTATAATGCAATTGCTGCGGCGGCTAGTATGGATTTCAGTCTCTAATAACTTCCTAATACAAGCTAGCCACCTACCGGGCATTTTTAATAATGCAGCTGATGCTCATTCCCGTTTACAGATTTCCAAATTCCACAGTTTGCTGCCCTCAGCTCTGCAATATCCAGCAGCAACGCCACAGTTCAATCAGCTGATTTTCAACTAAATCCAACTATTAATAAACTTCTTAATTCAGCTCAAGATTACATGGCATCAGCACTTGCCCCATCTACCAGATCCTCGTACTCTACAGGTTGGGCATGTTATGTAACTTTTTGTTTACAAAGCAGGATTAATCCTACTCCATTCAACCAGGACTGGATCATGGCGTTCATAGTGCATGCAAAGGACTCTCTACATCTGGCACCAGCTACAATCAGACTATATTTGTCAGGAATTCAGCATCAATTTCGCTTGATGTCCATCAATTCCCCAACTCTATTATCAATTCCAGCGGTTCGTCTCCTTTTACGAGGAATTTCCAAGTGCTCTCCGGCTCCTTCTTCTGCTCGCCTGCCTATTTCTATAGACATTCTCAGTAAATTGATTTCAATTCTCCGCCACGGCTGTTTTTCTCCATTTGATGATTTAACTATGGAAGTCATATGTCTAGCTGCATTTTTTGGATTTTTTGAGATGTTCTGAATATACAGTTCCTTCTATTGCCAGCTTTCCTACCCTAGGTATCCGCTGCAGTGACCTCAAGCTCATCCCAGATTCTCATTTCATCTTATTTCTTCGCATTTCAAAAACAGATCAACTGTGGCAAGGACAATGTATTCAGCTTTCTAAGATCAACTCTCCTCTGTGTCCCTTCACTTCCATGTTGAAGTACATTGCAGAACGCAAAGCCATTTCATCCTCAGACCCTTTGTTTATCAATTCAAGCCGGTCCATTGTATCAAGGCATTGGTTTTCAACACACCTTTCCACTGTGGTATCCAGAGCAGGTCTTCCTTCGCAATTCTACACTCCTCATTCTTTTAGAATAGGGGCAGCCACTTCAGCCGCAAAAGCCAACATTAACCAGCATTTAATTAAAAATATGGGGCGCTGGACTTCATCAGCAGTTGAAAGTTATATTCGTTCTTCATCATCTGAAATATCCTCCGCACATCAGTCCATTGCTAGTATGTCCGGAGTGGGGACGACCTTTCTGCCTGAGCCACCAAAGATTTCCCCCTAAGAAATAAAATTAAAGAAAGGGTTTTTATTTTCTTTCCACTGTGCAGAGGGTCTTCACATAGTCATTAGGGTACAGTCTACTAACCCCTTTGTCACGTTAAGTGTTTGTTTTCATTCGTCTAAATGTTTTCTCTTTTTCTTCTTTCTTATGCATTGGCGGTTCTCTCTTTTTCTTCATGTTGCGTCAGCGGGGAGCCGGGGTTCCATTTTTTGGGGGGTTAGTGATTCCACTTTCTCCAACCCTTTGTTAAGCTCTGCTTCATTTACCTCATAGAGGAGGGTTCTCCATGAGTCAGAGGGGACCCCCGGCCAAACCCTTCCATCTGCATGTATGTTTCTTTTGGGATTCTTCTTTCAGGTCTGATGCCTCTATGTGAGGGTCCCCAAGCGGTGGCATCCCTCGTGTTTGTCGGGTCTCCTCAAAGACGGTGGCCCCTCTCCTGTTTGTCGGGTCTCCTCAGCGACGGAACCCCCCTTCTATTATGTTGGGCTTTGAAGAGGCGGAACACCACGCATTATATGTTTCAACAAATACTAACTTTATGTTTTCTTTCCGGTTCGCGAGCCTCTTCATATGTCGGGTAACCTCAGAGACGGTGCCCCTCTTGGTATGTCGGGTCACCTCAAAGACGGTGGCCCCCCTCCTGTTTGTCGGGTCTCCTCAGCGACGGAACCCCCCTACTGTATATGTTGGGTCAGGAAGAGCCGGAACTTCTTTTGTGTTATCAATACTAATTCATGTTTTCTTTCCGGTTCGCGAGCCTCTTCGTATGTCGGGTAACCTCAGAGACGGTGCCCCTCTCGTATGTCGGGTCACCTCAAAGACGGTGGCCCCCCTCCTGTTTATCGTGTCTATCGATCAAGTAAATGTTGGGCCTGGAAGAGGCGGAGCCCCTCTCTCCATGTGTATATGTTTACTAACTCTGTCAATAAACACTATCAGGTGGCATAGCTCCGCCCCGTGAACTGTAATATACAATACATAGGTCATGTTTTACAAAGCATTTACCACTACAGTAACACCTGTTAAAATCTAAATGTTGATGTTACAAAACTGCAAATAAATAACTCATTCAATTAATATAAGAGCTTCAACTTATTGTACACCTTCGTTTTGGAACATTAACAGTTTGATTTTTGCTTCAGAAAAACTAATTCTATAAATGCATAGGGTAGGGAAATTATAGGAGACAGTTACCATGGGAAATCAGGGGTCAGTGGGCATTATAAACAGAATTCTGCGAAATGCACCTATTAAAATCCCTTCAAGAAAATGAAGCCACGTCTAAATTAATTCAAATTCACATATTCACATCACAAGTTTCATATTATTTCAACACCCAGGTGTCATATATTTAAATTTTCTAAGACAGACTTTCAAAGAACACTTGGAATTATAGACACAGTGCATTCAGATTAAGGTACTGATAGTGTTCCCTGAAGGACTTTTTAATGATTATTTTTTGTACTTCCTTCCTTCAATTTTGACAAGTTTATGAACTTCATCGCTCTGTACTGGAATAGGTAAGCAGCACTTGCAAGTCCTTTGCCCTTTATGACAGGCTTCATGCTCATGCCTCGCTTCAGCGGGACACTTACTACTAAAAATGAATAAACAGAAATACTAGTATATGTCTACCATCTTAATGTTTTTTTTTTTTTAAAGAATATTCTAAACCAAGCCAAAGAACTCTTTTTTTTTGTCGAGGTTGATTTTCATTATATTTAGACAATGATAATAATAATAATTTAACAGAATATCTGAATATTATATGTTTTATATCTTTTTTCTAAAGCATTTTTTGTTGGTATTTAGATTCACAATGAATTCCATTTTTATTAATTTGGACATGTTATAACGTGTTACCAGTCTCTTAAGGAAGTTGGATACCCCTAACGAAAATGTTGGTACTGTATATCACCCTGATGAAACCCTTGTGTAACCTCGAGCAGACCACAGCATCCCAACAATAGCAACAGTGTGGGTACTATTATAAGTTTATATTGGTAGCTATCATCACTGTGGTATCATTCTATGTATAAATGTGTCATTTTTGCTACCTTTTTCTACCATTTTTATTACTATTATTATTTATTTCTTAGCAGACGCCCTTACCCATTTCCCCTTAGTACAGCATTGCCGTTGAAGGTTATTTTGAAAGGGATATTACTCATCATAAACTAAAAAGGAGATTTACTTTACTTGCCTAAAAATAAACTGTATGCTGTAAAAAAAAATAAAAATAACACACAAAAATTAAAAATAATAATAATCTACTGTAGCCCAGTGGTTTTCAAGTCATCAGCAACTATTAGGACCTTATCTTAATGAAGTAATTTAAATGTGTATTGTATTCTAATGATACACATAGAATAACTGCCACAGATTATTCGCAATGAATTATATTTTGTAGTAATTTGTCAGATTGTTCAGGGTCCTGAACTACCCCGTGTGTGCTCTGGAAAACAAAAGCTACTGTTTGGCAAGGTGATGTGGAGTTTGGAATCATTCATTTTTCCCCAGCTTCCTCAATGACATACAGTAACATAAAATCATAACAACTAGTTAACTGTACAAGGATTTGCAACTCATTGGCATTGCTTAATTGGTGGAGTTTACATGCAGTGTTATTGACTCATGAAGTGATGATGCGTGTGCACGTTTGGGTCTGAGAGAATGAGAATGAGATAATCGTATATCCTTAGTGGAAGAGAACATAAGAACATAAGAAAGTTTACAAAAGAGAGGAGGCCATTCAGCCCATCTTGCTCGTTTGTAGCTTATTGATCCCAGAATCTCATCAGGCAGCTTCTTGAAGGATCCCAGGGTGTCGGCTTCAACAACATTACTGGGGAGTTGGTTCCAGACCCTCACAATTCTCTGTGTAAAAAAGTGCCTCCTATTTTCTGTTCTGAATGCCCCTTTATCTAATTTCCATTTGTGACCCCTGGTCCTTGTTTCTTTTTTCAGGTCAAAAAAGTCCCCTGGGTTGACATTGTCTATACCTTTTAGGATTTTGAATGTTTGAATCAGATACAGGCTTATTGGTCTGTAGTTACCTGGTTCGGTTTTGTCTCCCTTTTTGTGGATCGGTATTACGTTTGCAATTTTCCAGTCTGTCGGTACAACCCCTGTGTCAAGAGACTGTTGCATGAACTTGGTTAGCGGTTTGTAAATAACGTCTTTCATTTCTTGGAGCACTATAGGGAGGATCTCATCCGGCCCAAGGGATTTGTTTATTTTAAGAGTTCCTAGACCCTTTAACACTTCTGCCTCTGTTATGCTAAAGTTATTTAAAACTGGATAGGAACAGGTCGACATGTGGGGCATGTTGTCCATGTCCTCCTTTGTAAAAACCTGTGAAAAGCAATTATTTAGCAATATTGATTTCTAACTCTCTTGGCCTTTCTAACTTCCTTTTTGACTTGTGTTTGCAGTTCCAAGTACTCTTTCTGTGTGCTTTGTTTTTGGTCCCTTTTAAACGCTCTGTAAAGTGCCTTTTTTCGCTGAATATTTTTTTTAATTGATCTATTAAATCATTTTGGCCATTTTGTTTTAGATTTAGATTTGTCTACTTTTGGGATGTAATTGTTTTGTGCCTCTAGTACTACATTTTTAAAAAACAGCCACCCTTTTTCTGTGGATGTTTTCTCTATTTTACTCCAATCTACTTCTATTAGTCTCTGTTTCATACCTTCGTAGTTTGCTTTTCTAAAATGGTAAACCTTAGCTTTAGTCATTACTTTTGGGGTTTTAAAAAATATTTCAAATGACACCATGTTGTGGTCTGAGTTTGCCAATGGCTCTCTGACCTCTGTTTTAGTTATTCTGTCTTCGTTATTTGAAAAGACTAAATCAAGGCATGCCTCCCCTCTAGTTGGTACCTTGACAAATTGCGTTAGAAAGCAGTCATTTGTCATTTCCACCATTTCAATTTCTTCCGTCGTGCTCCCCACCGGGCTTTCCCATTTTATATGGGGGAAGTTGAAATCCCCCATTAGTATGGCTTCTCCTTTTCTACACGCATTTCTAATGTCATTGTATAACAGATTATTTTGCTCGGAGTCTGAATTTGGCAGTCTATAGCATGTTCCTATTATTATGCCCTTTGAATTTTTGTCCATTGCTGTCTTACCTGAGTTGTTGCCTTTGTTTTGATATGGTCTCCCTTCTGTTTTTTCTTTTGTTTTCTCCCCCCTTCCTTTCTAGTTTAAATGCTTTTGGACCTCCTCAAGGATCCTTTCTCCGAGTAGATTGGTTCCCTTTTTGTTTAAGTGCAGTCCGTCCTGCCTATATAGATAGTCCTTGTTGGAGAATGTGCTCCAGTGTTCAAGAAAAATTAAGCCTTCCTGTGTGCACCACGATTTCAGCCATGCATTTTGATTTTGTTTTTCCAGCTGTCCATATGGTCCTTTGCAAGGTGCCGGCAGTATCCCAGAAAATACCACAGTTTTGGTCTTGTCTTTTAATTTCCTTCCTAGCTCTCTGAATTTGTTTTGCAGGGAACTTGACCTATCTCTTCCAAAGTTGTTTGTACCGATGTGGACGACTACTACCGGGACTTCTCCTGTTCGTTCTAGGAGCCTGTCCACGTTCTCAGTGATGTGCGTGACAGAGGCTCCTGGAAGGCAGCACACTGTTGTAGTTAGGGGGTCCAAACTGCAAACTGAACTTGCTGTGTTTCTCAATATGGAGTCCCCAACAATCATGACCTCCCTTCTTTTTCCTGCCTGGCCAGCACTGTTTATAGGTTCCTGGATGTTGTTCCTTTCGTTCTCTTGATGTTGGTTTTGGTCATCTAAATTTTGAAGTGGCTCAAATTTGTTGGATGTTTGGATTTCTGGTGGTTGTGTTTGACAAAGTTTCTTATTTCCCTGCTTCTGCCTATCTGAACCCAGGTGTTTCGACCCTCTTCTATCTCCCTGGTGGCTTTCAGTCTGCTAGGGGTGCAGACTTCCATGAATTGTGGGTGTGCCAGCTCCTCAAGCTCCTGTTGCTGTCTCATTTCCTCCAGCTCCATTTCTAACACACTTACTCGTTTAAGCAAGTCCTGGATCGTGCGGCACTTTACACACACTTGATTGAGCTCTGTTGGGTTAGATATCGGAAAGTTGCTGATGGGCGGTTTTATGGTTAGCAATGGTGTATTTCATGTTAATGGTAATGCAGACAGGTGTTTATTATTATTATTATTATTATTATTATTATTATTATTATTATTATTATTATTATTAGGCTCTCTATATTGTTGTGGGTCTGTCATGCACTTGTTTAATACTTTATATCATGTTGTATTCCTAACTAAGGTTACACAGGTCTGTATAAACACACTTGTTCCATGAACTGCATGTGTAAAGATCTCCGAATACTCTTGCTGTACAAACTATGGTTATAGACAGCGAGCAATTGAGCTGTTAATGTGTGTAACTGCATTCCCTTTCTTTTGATCCCAGCTGTACCTGAAGTGTGCTTGGCACCCTCAGCTCAAGTTCGGTGGAGCGAGGAGGAGATCCGGTCATTAATCAGTAGTATACAAGACCTGGGTGTGATGGGGCAACTTGATCAACCCAAACGGCGCAATCAGCAGGTGTACCAACAGGTTGTTGATGCCCTCGCTGCACTGGGAATACAACAGACAGTTGTGCAAGCCAGGGAGAAATTCAGAAAGCTTCAGCAATCCTATCTGTAAGAACGGGCAAGGAGGTGCCGGTCAGGAGAAGGGTCCCGGTTTCATTTCTGGGAGGAAATGGACTGCTTACTTGGACAGCAGCCAATGGCATTGGCAGCTGGCAACCTGATCAACACCTCCCAGCAAGCTGCATCTTAAGCACCATCAAGCTGCATTGACAAAGGTAAACCCATATTACTTGCATTACTGATTGGTCATTTGTGTGTTATTGCGGTAACAATACTCCACCAATGCTAACCCTCACAGCCTCAACCTCCAATACACCACGGCCAGCTGAGCATGGCGAACTCCCTGATTCAGATGCAACACATGTGGAGAGGCCAGAAGAGGAAACTGAGGCATGGAGAGAGGTGGATGAGACTCCACACCCACAACCACCTGTGGAAGCTGCAGGACGTTTTTTATTCCTATTTGGACTAAAGTAGTATACTTGGGGTCAAAAAGTATGGTTTTATCTATTAGTATACTAAATCATACATTTTAGACCTCAAGTATACTGTAAGTGTAGTACTTTATTTTACAAGGGTTACACCGAACTGTGTGACATCAATAATGCATATTACTAATTATTGTATGTGTGTGTGCTTGTCCCAGGACCTCGCAATGCTCGTATGTCAGGAAGCATAACGGCAGCCGAGTACAGGCGGACCAGTCTCCTGGAAATGCGACTGATGCGGTGTCATATGCAAGCCACAGCTGCAAGGCAACAGACGCTTTTCCAGCACGCAGAGCGGTGCCGTCAGCGTGACTGGTCAAGATGGATGTGGCAGCAGCAGCATCAGGAGACCTTGGCTGTGTTCTATGGATTCCTGCACAGCGTTGCTGAAGCTGTGGGACTGGCACCTACTGTAGATGCTGGCACGGATCCAGTTGTGGCCTCTCCTGGCAGAGAACAAGGCATGATTGCCATGGGACAATGTAACTGTCGTCAAAGACGCCCTCCAAAGAGAGGCGTCCGCACCAGAGGAGGAGGACCTGCCCCACAATAATCTTTAATGTAAAATATGTAAATAAATTAGACAATAACATTGTAATTGAACATTTGTTTTACTTATCATTTATACAGAACAAAATGGGGTAATTCCAGCAAAACTTAAAATAAAGGCACAAGCCTGTTCAGATCTCTGGGGTCCAAATGAACCAGGCGGCTGAGGTAAACTTTCCTCTGCCTGTCTCACAGGTATCAGCTACGGATTTCTGAAAAACTCCTTTTGGTCCAGTCACCGGTTATGGAGGATACAACAGGCAGTGGTCATTTTGGGTAGTTCACTTCAGTCCATTTGAGCATTATCCGCCATCTCCCTTTCAAGTGCCCAAACGCCTGTTCCACTACGATCTCTGCCTGCCCAAGCGTGGTGTTGAAGGCTTCCTCTGCAGGTGTCAGCTGTCTGGAGGGGTAAGGTTTCATTAACCACGAGAGAACACTTCAGCTTTACACACAAACACTGGTAAATTGGGAATATGTAAAGAAAACGAAATATCTTTCAATGTCTATATAACAGAATCATTTCCCTTAATGAATACACTACATATGCAACTTGAAAATACTAACCTGTGGAAGTGTGTCTTGATTCCTTTATAGTCCCGATGAACGGAAAGCCGCAGCATCATGCGCGGACCCTGGCATGCCACAAGATATGTCTCGGAACTTTTGAAATAAAGTGATATGGGATGTTACAAATTATATAAGTAGCTGTATTGTGACACACTATGTAAGCATGACGTTATAAGGTTTTCTACTTTATAAATAAAGTAATCATGAGAGTTACCTGCCACCGTCATCGACTACAGCTTGGAGAATGTAAGATGCCCAGTACTTCCTGTTGAGGTAATCCCTCAGACAGTGTTGTGGTGCCTTGATGGGAATGTGGGTAGCATCAATCATAGCCATTACTTGGGGCAAGCCATGCTTTTCGCTGATGCGCAGAGCAATACGTTTTGCCTCAGATTCATTTGGTAGGGCAGTGTATGTGTTGCGGTGCCTCTGAACAATTGAGTTGGCAAACCTGTACAGATAGCAGTGCACCGTGCTCTTATGCACCCCAAACACATTGCCAACTACCCTGTATTCAGCACATGATGCCAGCCTATACAGTGCAATTGTCACTCTTTTCTCCAGTGGCACAGGAGTCTGTACGCAAATCCTTGCTGGCTGCATGTGCTCCTTTACAAGATCTACTATGATCTGGAATGTTTCCCTGGTGATGTGAAAAGACTCCATCCACTGTTGATTGGTGAAAGCGGGATGCAAAACAAGGTATATGCTAAATTTTATATACCTCTGAGTTAATTATGTAATTGTATATTTCAAATAATGAAATGGGAGATAATGGCTAATTTGCATATGAACTCCATCCTTTCCCCTTCATTTGCATGACGTTGGGTTAACAGCTGCTCTTCCCGAGTGCAATAAACCAAGACCAACTAAAACCCGAGAGGGATAGGGTCATTTTGTCTTTGGCTCGAGCAAATTGTCTCGAGTAAGTTTAGCACACACATGTAAACTCCACCATTCAAACATGTATAGTCCTCAATATAACCCAATTGACATCTATCTTTCTGAACAAATAATGAACCCTCACTAATGCTGTTCATCCTATGTTTTCATACGTCACTGCTTCACATTTACTGTACGCTTCAATGTCAAAAGACTTTCTCGAGAAAAGGCAAGGAAAAGGGGAAGGTTGAGGTCATACTGTGTAGCATTAAGGAATGTGCATGTTAGTTGTATAAAGGATGTGGATCTCAAAGCCGTTTGCTAACTGAACATGCAATGCTACCAAGTGAGCTAAAATACCTTGAGGACTGTAACAGGGGAGACCTGGACTGGCCATCTGACGTATGCACGATGCTTCACGAAGAGGGCGGCAACCCCGTGGGATCTGCCTGCCAGTCATGGGGAAGAGGGTGTGTGGGCTTTCCCCCTCTCTGAGTGGCTGGGAGGCGGGTCTTGGGAGGATTGCTGGTCCTATAAATTAATACTTTGTAGTATCCTCAGATCTGCCGCCTTTAGACCTGTACAACGAGCAAGCGGTCACGCTGCTCAGCATGATCGCGGACGGAGGGGAGAAAACTTCCAAAAAGGAATTTAAAGAAATAGAGAGAAAGTGGGGAATCCTTGGGCAGACCCCGATATTGTTTTAACCCTTTGCGGTCGATTTATTAACTGCGCGTCAGGCACGCCAGGTCTAATTAATTTTCACACGCGCAGTTAATTTTATACGCGCTGTTTAAAAGTATTTTTTTTCACAGTCAAACGGGTTTAAATGGCCCGGCATATCAACAAAGCACTCAGTAGGCATCTCCAGCACCGCCCCACCCTTTTGTTTGCTATAGCGTTCACCTATGTAAGAAATAAATAATAATAATAATAATAGTCGTACATACCGATCGATCATCTCCGGATCACTCGTTTTATCACCAAACTCCTCAATAATGCGATCAAAGTCATTATTTTATTATTATAACATCTGAAAAAAGCTCTGCAAATGTCCATGATAGTCTCTGTGCGCTGACGCACTCAGCCAGCTTGTTTACTATGAACGCCCCATTATCTGATACCTGATACCATGTATGACTATTCATGAGATACGCTTTTTTTTTTTTTCCCGACTTGTCTCGGATCCTGTCGCTCCCACAATTGAATGGTTTTCTCGGCTTTTTCCGGAGAAAAAACGACTAAACACCCGTTTATTGCGTTGCTATAATGATGTCGGACCCAGTCCGACAAAGGACCTGTGAGGAATAATTGCAATGTCGGACCCAGTCCGACAATGGACCGCAAAGGGTTAAAGTAAGCTGAGGAAACAGCATAGTGTAGGACGGAGGCCTGGGTCGTACGGGTAGCGGTGACTGGGGAAAATCACCCTGCAAAGTGCAGTACATTTATTTTGTAGTCTTGATTACTGTGTTTTATTTTCCCTGTTTCTTTTTGCCTTTTCGTTTTTCATTATTTCGAGCACCTGCGAGTGCACCTGAACTGTACTGTGTATCCTGCCGTTGTATTCCCGTAGGTTCTGGATACCATAGTTGGTAGCCAGACCATGGACAACAGCGCCCTCTGCGGGCTAAAAGAAATCAGTACAAAAAAAAAACTGAGCACCTGTGCAGTGTTTCGACTACACCTTCTGTCCCCTGTGTCAGTGAATACCCACACCCTTCAACAAGGACCATATACTGTAGATGTGTAGGTAGAGTGATATTTGATTAAACTTCAAGTATACAGGGAGGATCAAAAGTAATACAGATGATTTTGGATGAATAGCTCAAGAGAAACTGAAACCAGGAAGCACTGGGAAAGAAAAAGTTTTACGCAGTTCATTAGTTTCCAAGCAAAAAAAGCAAGAAGCATTCAAAGGAAGGGTAAGAGGAAGATACAGAGGATCAAGACATGCAGTAATGAAGTAAGATTGGAAAAGGGAAAATGAAGGCATTGAGCTCCAGTTCATCTGTGGTGGATGGCTTTATACTACGCTGCAACATCAATCAAACAAACTCCCAAAAGTTAAAGTCGAGGATGGCATCAAGGATTGTTCAGAGTAAAGGGATCAACCTGTGGTTTCAGTCTAAGTGGACACAAATAGGATCATGTAGAAAAGCTACTGGCATATTAAAAGACGAATGAGTGGACTCTTGTTGCCCCCCATGGACTGTCTGCGATATCATGCAGCGAGGGAAGAAGAAGTCAGATAATGGGTTTGTATCTTGCATAATAGTATGTAAATGCAAAACAAGAAGTCCATTATATACACCACTGGGAAGACTTACCAGAACAGGCTTTTTCTTGCAGGCTAGGAGGCCCCTTGGGAAGTAGATAGGTGCAGACATGCTTGGGAATTGTTTTATACAAACTGCATCGTTTTTGTAAAGGGAGAGGGATCCACCATAAAATGATGAAACAATAAAAGTGGCTACTGTAACGGTTTAAGGATTAAAATATGCAAGCTGACAGGCGTAGTGCAACAGGTCAGCTCTGACCTTATTAGCATTACAAAAAAACATGCAAATGAAAGTAAGCAGCAACTCAGAGCTAAAAAAAGAAAAGAAAAGCAGAGTCGGCATGGGATTTGTATGCAGCAAGGGAGGAGGAAATAACAGGAGCAGGGGGTATTTAACGAGTAGAGTTATAACTGAAAAAAATGTAACAGTGGAGTTAACAGCGAAGTTAATTTGAGCTGGAGATGAGAAAAAATGCTGACAATGCTGATGACTGACTGATAAACTAGACAGTACAGTGTGTGGATCTGGGCAGCACAGATGCAGGTCAGGGGCTAGCAACAAGATTAAAAAATGATAATATAAAATAATACAAATATACTGTACGGTATATTTAATAACTGATTACCCTAAACAGGCAGTAGTGGTCGGTATATTAACAAAAAAAAAAAAAAAAAGAAAGAAACATTGCCAAACACAGCAAGATATTACTTAGCTTAAGTTAAAGCACTGCTGAAGGGCTGCAGCCTTGGGAGAAAAAGGGACAGACGTAGCAAAATAAAGGCAGATTCGATGTGACCAAACGTTATTTCAATTAGAATGTTGGTAACCATGGTTTTGTTGCATGTCGAATATGATAAAGGATTTTCTCTAAATTAGATGTTTCTCAATGGCATATTTTTTTTTTTTAGCATAAAGGTCGATTTCACCCATGCTGTGCTTGAATTGAAAAATAAAGATAAAAAAACAGTAAATTATTTAAAAAATAAACATTGATATTAATCGTCGATTTGGCAAAAAAAAAAATCAAATAGTTAAGCCTAACTATATGTATTTGTTTAAATATAAAGAACTACTAAATGCACAGTATAAAACACTGCTCTTTAATTCACCATTAGTTTTCTTTCTTTTTATTTCTCTCACTCGTAATGAGCTCTCATAGGCAAAAGTGAAACCCGGTTGATATCATGACCCGCTTATCACGGATTATGCCTCTACAGCAATTATTATATAAAGTGTGTTCATCTGTACTTGCTGATTGTGATGATACATTTATGCCTCGCTATGGTACTCGAATCCTCATATGATAGACAGGGACGCAGAATAACATAAAACAAAATTCAAAAATAGCATACATTTTTATTTTAAATGCTTCATTGCATTATGACAAATTTAATGAGAAAAATTGCACTTCCTTCTGCGATCAGCTTTAGAACAAGTGTGATAGATGTGTTTTGCATCTGTTTTATTGCATTCATTGTGGAATAAGCTGCTTCACATGTGTAAGTAGATCCAAACATGGAGAGCACAAACACAGCCAGCTTCTTCATGGTCGCGTAGTTCTCTGGACCTATACAGGCGGACCAGAATTATTCCAGACTGGCTTTGTTAATTAATTCAGTTTTCAGCAATGACAATGCCTGAACATCTACTAGTTCTAGTTGGAGAGCTGTTTTGTTGATTGTGGGAAGCACTTGCTTCGCATGGGACAAGATATCACCATCGAAGATGATTGAGAAAGGATCACAGGCAAAAACGATTACATCCCTGTGAATGCTGGTTGTTAAAGTGAACACTGAAATTGTCTTTCAGCTGTACAATAAAGTCTGTTGTAAGGCCAGTGACTACATCGTTAGGAGTATCTTAATAGCATCATCACAGATGCTATATTATTATTACTAATATTTATTTGGAGGTTACAAAGACTATTACAATTGTTACTTATTTTTTTCCTTTCTGGTTTGTTTTCAGCCTGCCTTACCAGCTTTTTTTTTTTTTTTTTTATAAATTTAGTCGTTGCCAATTAGTTTTTATTATTTTCTCCCCAATTTGAAATGCCCAATTATTTTATTATGCTCAGCTCACCGCTACCACCCCTGCGCTGTCTCAGGAGGGGCGAAGATGAACACACGCTGTCCTCCGAAGCGTGTGCCGTCAGCCGCCCGCTTCTTTACACACTGCGAACTCACCGTGCAGCCGCCTCAGAGCTACAGCGTCGGAGGACAACGCAGCTCTGGGCAGCTTACAGGCGAGCCCGCAGGCGCCCGGCCAGACTACAGGTGTCGCTGGTGCGCGGTGAGCCGAGGACACCCTGGCCGACCTAACCCTCCCTCCCCCCGGGCGACGCTCGGCCAATTGAGCGGCGCCCCCTGGAAGTTCCCGTCCACGGTCGGCTGTGGAATAGCCTGGACTCGAACTCGCGACGTCCAGGCTATAGAGCGCATCCTGCACTCTAGCGAGTGCTTTTACTGGATGCGCCACTCGGGAGCCCCCTTACCAGCTTTTTTTATTGATGAGCTGGTATGCCATGCACCATGCTGCAACACATTTTTAGGGCAAATGTTTCTGGGACGGGTGTCCATTCTTTTTTTTTTTGGGGGGGGGGGGGGGGTGGGGGGTGGAATATTGCAAGTGGCCTGCTCTGCGGCTGCCCGCGGGTCATTTGGCCTGCCATCAAATTTAATTGACAACCACTGCCACAGAGACTCTACCTTCACTACATATATATAGAAGCGAGTCAATCGGGGTCTGTTTCTGTCTGCAATATGATGCAGGTCATACTTGCAAAAGAAATGACCCGTATAGTAATCAATGTTTTAATTTTCTTTCTTTCAATCCTAGTTTTTGTGAAGTGGAATGCAAAAAATACAACAGTGAGTATTTTTTTTTTCATTGTACAACACCCCCTTTTTTCTTCTTTCTTTTATTTAAAGTGTTTATTCAAGTTAAAAAAATATTGTTAATACTTTATGAAAACGTGTCTATCACCACTTTGTTTATTGTGAAGATACAACAATGACAGGGATTTTTTTTTTTTAAATGCGTTGTCTACTTTGTTTTTACTTGAAATACACACAAGATTTAACTACTGTATTCCTTTATTTGTTTTGTAGTTTATTTCCAAGGGTAAAGTAAGGCCTTTCTTACTTCTGTGATATTTCTCAACTTTAATACAGCGTTATATATAATGGATTTGATAATGTTTTGAAAATGAACGAATATCAGAACGATTATCTAAATCTTGAATGAATATCCGAACATGAAAATTCTAATTTAAAGTTGTTTTATTACTGATGCTATTATTATTATTATTATTATTATTATTATTATTATTATTATTATTATCACCCAAAAAACAACCCAGCATAAAAAGCAACTTTTCCTATTTCTGGATTCTCTTTATAGTTTTATATTTATTTACAATCCAGCATTGTTGTTAAATTGTTTGAACCAACTGCTAAATCACAATGGAGTCAAATGCATTTACAATTATCAGTTTTCTTTACAGCTTCCTTTACTCATAAACTGATGTTTTTCATTGCCTTTTAAATAGCAATGTAATTCTCTTTTATTAATAACTTGAAATTGCCTAAATAAAACAAAACATTCACTGAGTAACGGTTATATACTCCATAATTGTAAATAATGTTTAAAAATAAATGTGGTTATTGAAATAAAACAAAGCTGCAATGTTAATGGGTCTGTAGTCGTTAGCTATCCAACAGCACTGGTATAATATCATACTTAGCTTGATTCATGGGTTTGCAGCGATCTTGAATTTCTAAAAGAGTACTCTGTCGAAATTGACAGGTTTCATTTGTTGTTGTAATTGTTGTCTGGAGCAGGAAAACTACTAAAGTGTATTTTGAGAAGTGAAAGCATGTTTAGCAGCACGCAGGTGGTATAGCAGACTAGATGCGCTTCTGGAACTCACTTTGACAGTAGATACAAGTAACCCTCTTTTTATCCAATGAACCATCAGAAAGTTTTTTAAACATAAACTTCCCATCAGTTTGAGTGCTTTGCTACATAATGTGATTCTCTGACTAATTTTATATTCAAACGATGACAACACTCATTCAATCCTGGCATGCACCAAAATGGTAAGGCAGAAAAAGAATTACTGTATGCTGAGACGGACAAGACAGGAGTGCGCTAAAAAAAATTAATCTCCCAGAAAATGTACATGTTCATCGCAGAACTTGACTGCGATTAATTGACAGCCATATTAAAAAAACTTAAACCGCAGAACTATAAAAAGTTATTTAAGTTAGCTTTGTGAACATACCCATAATTTGTAAATATGACACATTTGTGTTTGACATATACTCATTGTATGGGTTCAAGATTTTTGTTATTTTAATCCTAATTACCAGTGCAAATTATCTAATATACTGAGACCCAATCAGACCAATTATATAGCAAGAAAATTACTTTCTTCTCCGTTTCATTTAAAATGAAAGCGTGCTTGTAGTCACACAAGGAGTGAATGCTGATAAATAATTCCAGAACATGCCTAAACATCTCCCTCCACAGCAGGCACCTAATTTGATCCCTGGAGACCTTTCCTTGTAGTCAAATAAAATCATTTTCAATGCATTCCAGGGAGCCAATTCCACAACAACTAACTAATCTCTTGCCATTTGTTTATGACTCTCATTTAGGGGGTTTTAGTAAATCATTCCATGTGTTCAATAAAATCGTTACAAAACAAATTATATATATATATATATATATATATATATATATATATATATATATATATATATATATATTATAATTTATTTATTAGCAGACGCCCTTGTCCAGGGCGACTTACAGTCGTAAACAAAAATACATTTCAAGAATCACAGTACAAGTAATAATACAATTAGGAGCAAGATAAAAATACATTGACTTTGGTTTTAGCAGTTCAGTAACTATTTTTAGACAGTGAAATGCCATGCAATAAGCCATTTTTTACAGTGAAACAAAATATAATCCTAAATATGGTAAACACATAGTATAACCACTAGAAAAGCATGGAAAATCTGTAAACAAACAAACAAAAAAAAAACTGTGGTAAAATCAATAATCACTGTTAAGGATTTTTCAGAATCGTTTCTATTCATGCACAGAACATACAGCACAGTTCTAGAGTAAAAACAAAACAAAACAAACAAACAACACTTTGTTTACTAGTATTTCCAGAGTAATATCTGTGTTTTTATAATTTATAATGTCATATGTACTGTAAGGTGTCCGTCTCAAAGTGCATGACATGACATCTCTTATAACGCTAAGAGACACCCTGCACACAGTGTTTTACCTCATATTATATTGACACCATAAAGTAAAGTTTTCTCAGAAGATATTTTTGAAGAAACAAGAATCAAAATTTAAATATACCCTACATAGGATGGTCTTTTTGGTGTTACAACAGCAATTTTTACTAGCTATAATATCTTACTCTGTAATAACGTATTAATACAATGTACATGATATATTACGCCTCTATAAAATGTTAATAATGTATTTGAAAAGAACACCTTGAGAGAGTAGTGGCAGAGTTGTGGGTTTGTGACCACACTGTATACAATTACTAAGACCAAGTTCTAAAACCCATGAGACCACAAGTGCAAAAGCTTTGGAGATAATGAGCACAATAATGTGTATTCTTATAAGGAATAATATAACCATATACTGTTCTTAGGAACCAAATTAATTATCTTAACTAAACATAAAAAGGTATTTTGGTAAACAGTGAGAATCCCTATGTGAATTTACCAGGTCTTAAATAATAAAATCTCCCAAAAGTACAAAAGAACACGGGTAGAAAATATCAGATATTTTTACCAGAACTGTCTGCGATCAAAAAAAAAAAAAAAAAAAAGAAGAAAAATCAATGGAAGCTTTTCTTTTTTTTTCCGTTTAAGTCGAAGAAGCTTTTTTAAATCCCAGGTGCCTGGAATGCATTTTAAGAACGGGGATTTTTTTTTTCCTATAAAAAAATTCCCCATTCTTAAAATGCATTCCAGGCACCTGGGATTTAAACAAGCTTCTTTGACTTAAACGGAAAAAAAAGAAAAGCTTCCACTGTTTTTTCTCTTCTTTTTTTCCATCATCTTTGTGAACTCCCACTAACCCCTGCTGAATTTAGGTCAGGAAATGGTTTCATGATTCCTTTCAGAAACATTTTTACTTTTTGCTGTCGTGTTACCCGTCTGATAAATATACAAGTACCAATGTAGGCATTTATTTCTGGAGTTTCAGTAAAACACACACAGCATAATAAGGCAGAAAAGGTATTGTAAAATGAGTCAGTCTATGGCAAACCTCTCAGTTATACCATAGGGAAGATGATTATTAGCTTCACTCAGTAAAAAAAAAAAAAAAAAGAAAACCAACCTGACTGACTCTAATGAACACCATACACATTTAATATGTTATGGGTCCACCTATAGACACTGGAAAACCGTTTTTCTCTACAACTTCGTAAAAAGTCTCATGCAGAATGTATCTCTATTCTCTTAGGTTGGCACGGTAACAACAGATGTTTCCCCATTTCCTTACATTGACATATCTTACCACTTACATAAGGAATGCAACTACTACACTATTACATGGGTGGTAGAATACTTTTTCCAGGATGCTGACACAGTAAGGAGATTTTTATCTTAATATATGTCAGTGGTGGTGCAGTGAAAGACTGGGAAGTAGGATCATTTCACAGTTTAAAAATGTGTCACAATTACTTTCAAAAGAAATGTGCAACAAGACGTTGCAAATTGACAGTAATGGTAAGTAGTAAGAATTTTCTAAAACACAAGGATGTTCAGTTTGTAAGGCCAGAAAAATAAATGTGGGATCTAAACACACTAAAATCTCGCTTTAAGGCCAACTCAGTAAAAATAATATCTCACAACTGAGGCCACTTCTATTAATTGTATTCACAGCTAGAAATTACTACTATGTTTTATGTGTTTCTGTGCTAGAATCCACTCTTTTATTCCATGCTTGTACCCTTGTGTCTGTAAATTAAGAAGCAAATGTAGACTATTGCCTGTTCCGGTTCCAAATTAACAGTAAATTAAAGATAAACTTTTCCTTTTAAATGCTTTATTGCTTCTACTAACATATAACAGACATTCCCCCCAGCTGTTTTATTTCCAATCCCACCAGGCTGACTATAGCTGTAAGCACTGCATGATATATTCACGTCATTATTAAGGGCATGCACTTAAAGACAGTTGTATATGGTCCATACATAAATTGAGATTTCTCATTCTGTTTCACTTCTTACATCTTATCGTTTCATTTATTCTTGGAGTTAAGGTAGAAAACTAGCAAAGATCTTTTTTATTAAATTGGTGTACCATTTTCAGTGCACGTTAATGAATCAATGCAGGTAAATAATTAAGGGTCCAAGTGCTTCAGATCATTAACGTGTGAATCAAAAAGCCCAGGCTTATTTTCATATAGTCGTAAGATAGGATCACATGGGCAGACCTTGGAATAACAACCAAAAACAGGTGTAGTATAATTGGCTCCAAATGACAGAACAGGAGAACTATTTAATTGTAAACAACAGGCTTGAAAGATGATTTTTTTTGCAAATTAAATCATAAGGTTCACTTGACCTAGTTTTGCTACTACATTAGAAAAAAAAAATCACTTCAGTATAAGGCCTTATTTGAGGTGTACTGTACCACAGACTGATGTTATCTGCATAACTGTAAAAAGGAACAGAAAAATGCATGATATTTGCTGGCAACTTTATCTGGTATATAATTTGATATAACAGTATAGTCAGATATTTATCTCAAATATAAAACAATATTTTTTTTCACTTAAAGATTACATTCATGAATGCTTATTTTAAAACATACAGTATTCTTATCACTACTTACAACACCTTAAATAAAGTATGAAAGATTGTGTGGTCACCCTTTATTTTACAGTGTACTTTTTTAGTTTATGAATTGTTAACAACCAGCTTACTAACACGTTAACAAACATGGTTATCAAACTGTGCTAATCTATCCCTAGAATGCTGAAGAAAATGTCTTTAAAGGGTTAAAGCAATTTCAGAGAGCTCAACTGTCAACCATTCCGCTCTCTAGCATATTGACCCTGGGAAGTAGCTAAGAGTAGAGCGGGACCGATATTTACAACCCACTTCCAACCCAGACCCGCTACTACAGGACCCGACCCGAACCCGCAACCCGCTGAAACACCGTCTTCATACCCGCGACCCGACTCGACTCGCTTTAATAAGATCTGCAATCCGACCCAAACCCGCAAGTGTTTGTCCTTTACCTACTGCCTGTGTCGACTGACTCTCTCACGCTCTCACATTCACACACAGATGTCGCTATCATTTTCCACAGACACAGCATGGTAGCTTTCTCTAGTGGTCTGGATATATTGTAACATTGTAACATATTAACTATCTTTACTTAATTTACTATAAAATAAGGTGATAAGGTGACCAGATTTTTAAGTCCTTAAACTGGGACATTATGTAAATATTGTGAATAACTTCCAAGCTATCGGTTATAAGTAAATAAAGTTTTTATTTTTTTACTTTGGCAATGTTTGATCTAATATCATAATGAAAGTGAATGCACAGATTCATGATGATATTCAGAGTGAAATCTTTTACTTTCAAAAACATTTTTGTGAATAAATGATCTTATTGTCTTTGTAATTTCATTTCTACACAACAAGTATAGTTAATACATTACACAGTAGCAATTCAATAATATCAAATTCCGAGATTTTATTTTATTGCTGATTATTGCTGCAAATCTAGTCCCTTTTCTGCCTAAGAAACTGCATCTTCTCTTTTGATTTCCATTTTCCATCTTGCTCTGTCTCTATCTCTATGCTATCCTCCAGTGTCCAATCTGCAAACCAGGCCCTTCCTGTATGAAAACATTACATAGCTCAATATTTTTATTTATTAAATGGCTACTTCATAGAATCTAATGTTTTCAAACTATTACATTTCTTACCATTTAATATGACATGGTATTTGTTCTGTATATTTTTTTTGGTTTTGCAGTTTCTGCTTGGATCATTAGTGTGCCGTGATTAATATATACTAGGAATTTTTTTCAGCCACTTTCTACTATTAAACTATTACTATTAAAGGTGATGAAATGTGTTAAATACCCTATCTTTTGACTGTGTGCAATAAATGAAGCCAACTAATCAGCTTTTCTGAGTTTTGTTTAGAAACTGCCCTGATTGCAGAAACAGGAATTTCCTTCTGAAGTAGTTATTAAGTATTGTAAATAGTAATCAATGTAGGCAAACCCTTTAAGTTTCTCTAAATAGTTGTATTTCAAAATTCCTCCTTTAACATGCGGTAAGTTGACGGGCATAGTTTAAAATGTAAAGGAACCTGAAAAAACATATTCTGACAATCTAAATTGTCAGAATAAGGGGCGGCAGTGTGGAGTAGTGGTTAGGGCTCTGGACTCTTGACCGGAGGGTCGTAGGTTCAATCCCAGGGTGGGGGCACTGCTGCTGTACCCTTGAGCAAGGTACTTTACCTAGATTGCTCCAGCAAAAACCCAACTGTATGAATGGGTAATTGTATGTACAAAATAATGTGTAAAAAATAATGTAATTGTATGTAAAAATAATGTGATATCTTGTAACAATTGTAAGTCGCCCTGGATAAGGGCGTCTGCTAAGAAATACAAAATAATAACTACGTATTTTACAAAGGCTAATTTCTTTGCTGATCTTTGTTGTTTATTTTTAGTAATTCCAGTATAGGCTGAAACATGAAACAAGGTGTAATACGATTAAATCGTATTCCTTTTCTGATCAAATGAATTGTTGTCACTTCTTTACTTATGAAAGGAATACAAATTAATCTTCCTTAATATAAGAATAAGCATTAGCCTAAAATGTGCAGAGAAATGTTCAGATTGTCAGGAGTCCCCTTCTTATTGATTGGTACTGAAAAACTGCATAGACAAGGCAGGAAATGTCATCATACAATTAACACGTTTACAACAGGTTCCTTTCTGTTTTAGTTATGCCTGTCAGCTTAAAACCTCTTAAAAAGGAAATTTGGAAATAAAATTATTTGGAGAAACTTAAAGGGATCGACCCCACCCCCAGCCCCCCAGTAATTCAAGCCATGACATTTATCTCTTTTGCTGAAGGAAAAACATGTTTTTATCAATGTGTTGTTTTTCTTCTATTAAACTAATAACTGTGATAAAGTAAAATACTTATAAAATACCTTGTACAGCTATCACACATGTGCAACAGATAACATTAATCTTAACTATGAGTACTCCACTGTCTCTTTTTCTTAAACTTTGCAGGATAAAATATACTTCTAGAACACATTTAACACAGAAATGAAAATAAGGGGTCAGCAAATTAGAATGAGATTTATCCTGCCTCTAAGGCAGCTTATTTACATACTTTTTAAAGAAGGTAAAATAAAACAAGGATGTTTTTATTTTGTTGTAATTGCTTTAAACTAATTGTATCATGTACAGTACTCAACTATCAATGTACATTTTATAAAGAAATTAAATGGGCACATGGAGACCTGAAGCTATTGTATTTCATTATTGCTAAACAACATAAAATGTTTAGGCCTACTTAAAGAAATAAAAAACGTTCTGAAACTTGAAAAATGTTTTTACAACATGAATTTCAGAAATGTGAAAATAATTATCATAAATGATTTTGTATTATTTACTAACATATGTTTCTTAGAGGTTACCTGTGGTGAAATTAAGACTCAAACCACGACAAGCTTCAGCACGATGATGTGACATGACAGCGTTGATTTCTGCAATTGTCGCCTAGCTACACACGAAGCAAAGTCGTTTGCATGCATATATACAAATATCATGGATGAAGAGTATAATTCCAACACAATACTTTACTTATATGACCTGTTAATTTTGGACTACCCTAGTCTAACCTCTTCGGTAATGAGAGTGATGATTCAGACGAGGATAGCCGCCAGTTCGTTTCGCAACACTCACTGGATAAACCAACCCCAATTCTCTGTGATTGGTTGCAAATGTGAACGTTGACTGTTCAGTAATTCTCCAGATTTGAACAGCGCTGTACAGCAGCTTTTTAATGCTACTGGTCGTTCAATCTTCCCTTTAGTCACACCAGGTGTCATTGTACTGTAATAAGTTAGATATGATAGTAACACAGCAGCCTGCATGAAAATACAATATTCTGTTACTGACGCGAACACTGGGACCAGTGTTCCAAAAGTGGGACTGTCCCGTCCAAAACGGGACGTCTGATCACCTTACATCTATTCCTTTCGTGCCACCAGTTGAAAGAGAGCTAACACCTGTGCTTTCACAGAGATGTAACTGTTACTAGTTTTGTGGCTGTCTTTCACAAAAACATAATGACAGGTTTTACAAGCAATGAATCCAGTCACAAGTTCATTATTTTCATTAGCTATGATTCCAAAAGAATTCTACACTTCTGATTTACCTCTTTAACTATTATCCACTTCATGATATAATCCCTACGCTATCTTTTGTTTCATCTCATTCACAAACATTTTTAATATCTCCAAGCAGACGTGATATAACGATCTTGCGATGTACCAAACACATGGAGAGGGGTATTGCTGCAGAACGAAGGCTCCCACAGCGTAACTCACACAGGGTAGTGCTGCATGCGCAACTCGTAATAGACGGCATCGTTATATGCTACAGCCCATGATAAGGGAGATGAATTTAGGTACTAAAGCGAAGTTTATTTCATAACAATAACCTAACCCTAAACCAAGGTTTGTGGGGTATTGGTAATGGGTTGTGGGGACTTTTCCACATTTTGTAGTGTTACAACCTGAAATTAAAATGGATTTAATTAGGATTTTTTGTCACTGATCTACACAAAATAGTCCATAATGTCGAAGTGGGGAAAAAAAATCTACATATTTTTCAAAATTATTTACAAATAAAAAACTGAAGAGTCTTGATTGCATAAGTGTTCACCCCCTTTGCTGTGACACCCCTAAATAAGCTCTGGTGCAACCAATTAACTTCAGAAGTCACATAATTAGTTGAATGGAGTCCACCTGTGTGCAATTAAAGTGTCACATGACCTCAGATTAAATACACCTGTTTCTGGAAGGCCCTAGAGTTTGTTAGAGAGCATATCTAAACAAACAGCATCATGAAGACCAAGAAGCTATCACAACAAGTCCAGGATAAAGTTCTGGAGAAGCACCAATCAGGGTTGGGTTATAAAAAAATATCCCAAACTTTGAACATCCCCCGGAACACCGTTAAATCCATTATTAAAAAATGGAAAGAATATGGCACAACCGCGACTCTGCCTAGAGATGGCCATCCACCAAAACTCAGTGACCAGGTAAGGAGGGCATTAGTCAGAGAAGCAACCAAGAGGCCAATGGTAACTCTGAAGGAGCTGGAGAGATCCACAGCTGAGATGGGAGAAACCGTCCATGGGACAACTATAACCGAGACGCTCCACAAAGCTGGGCTTTATGGAACAGTGGTGAGAAGAAAGCCATTGCTGAAAAAAACCCATATCAAATCCTGTTTGGATTTTGCCAAAAGGCATGTGGTAGACACAGCAAATATGTGGAAAAAGGTTCTCTGGTCTGATGAGACCAAAATTGAACTTTTTGGCCTTAGCACAAAACACTATGTGTGGCGCAAAGCCAACACTGCTCATCACCCTGAGAACACCATCCCCATGGTGAAGCATGGTGGTGGCAGCATCATGTTATGGGGATGTTTTTCATCGGCAGGGACTGTGAAACTGGTCAGGATTGAGGGCAAGATGGATGGAGCCAAATATAGGGAAATTCTAGAGGAAAACCTGTTTCAGTCTGCAAGAGACCTGGGACTGGGGTGGAGGTTCACCTTCCAGCAGGACAATGACCCTAAACACACAGCCAAAGCTACACTGGAGTGGTTTAAAAACAAGAACCTGAATGTCTTAGAATGGCCCAGTCAAAGCCCAGACCTCAATCCGATTGAGAATCTGTGGCAAGACATGAAAATTGCTGTTCACCAACAGTCCCCATCCAACTTGACAGAGCTTGAGCAATTTTGCCAAGAAGAATGGGCAAAAATTGCAGGATCCAGATGTGCAAAACTGGTAGAGACTTACTTAAAAAGACTCACAGCTGTAATTGCTGCCAAAGGTGCTTCTACCAAGTATTGACACAGGGGGGTGAATACTTATGCAACCAACAAATGTCTTTTTTTTGTTTAATTAACTTTTGTGTCACAATAAAAAATATTTTGCACCTTCAAAGTGTTAAGTATGTTGTGTAAATCAAATGGTAAAAATCCCAATTAAATCAATTTTAATTCCAGATTGTAACACTACAAAATGTGGAAAAGTCCAAGGGGGGTGAATACTTATGCAAGGCACTGTACACACAACAATATTCTAACCCTAAACCTAAGGTTCGTGGGGTACAGTATTATAATCACGTGGTAGGGGTGTTGAGGGTGAATGAAGCACTATGTAAATTACGAGTAGCGCACGCAGCACTACCCTGTGTGAGCTACGCTGTGTGAGCTACCCTGTGTGAACTATGCTGTGTGAGCTACGCTGTGTGAGCTACCCTGTGTGAGCTACGCTGTGTGAGCTACCCTGTGTGAGCTCCCTGTGTGAGCTACCCTGTGTGAGCTACGCTGTGTGAGCTACCCTGTGTGAGCTCCCTGTGTGAGCTACGCTGTGTGAGCTACCCTGTGTGAGCTACCCTGTGTGAGCTCCCTGTGTGAGCTACGCTGTGTGAGCTACCCTGTGTGAGCTACGCTGTGTGAGCTACCCTGTGTGAGCTACGCTGTGTGAGCTACCCTGTGTGAGCTCCCTGTGTGAGCTACGCTGTGTGAGCTACCCTGTGTGAGTTACGCTGTGTGAGCTACCCTGTGTGAGCTACCCTGTGTGAGCCTTTGTTCTGCAGCTATATACTCTTAGAGAACACTGCTTAGTCAGCTGACTCCACCCTAATCGCCTCCTGCTTTAGTTCAGGAAATACTGACACATTTACCTTCTAATACGTTATTTGGGAAAGGGTTACAGACGAGTACTCTGAAAGGACAGAAAACGTTTTTGGTGATTCAAATTCAGACCCAAAAGTTGTTATTTTTTTAACCCGCACCCAAACTGCAAACTGTGAAAAAATTCACATTCTGACCCGAACCCGACCTGCTCTAGCTAAGAGATGCCTACTGAAGCACTTCTTGCTGCTGGATACCAAGAACTAACTGAACCTGCCTAAACACATGCTGCATGTTAAAAGTACCACCTGCTCCGCTCCTCTTTCTGTTAGTTCACACTTTGCTACTTTGGAGCTTTATTTAGCTGATTTATGCAGAAACATGCCTTAAGTATGACATTACTGCATCTGAAAAGTCATTAAAATGATTAAGAGGTTAGAGCAGAACAGTTTTAACAAGCGTGCAAGGGTGGAAGGTGTTTTGTCTATACCATAATTAAATATGGCACTGAGGTAAAATATTTGCAATCTGCTAAAATGTTCTAATGTTGTTGTTGGGTTTTTTTTTGGAATGTGTTACATGTGTTTTATGCTGTCAGCCGCTATCTTTTCTAACTCCACCTGGTCAAAGCGAGCCAGACATACATTCATGTTTCTATTCATTAGCAAAAAGGTGCAGAAATGTATTTTATTTTAATTTTTTTGCGACCTCCTTTCATCTTACCTGTTAAATTGCATTCCAAATGAATGTTGATATAAAATATCCTCTGTTTATACCAATTACATATGAGCACAATTACTGGTAAAAAGGTTATTCTTCAAGAAGACAAATGACCAGTTTTAGGCAACCTACTGTATATCATGTACAAACACTGAACAGATTATTAATAGGTTCATATTCAATTAAATACAACAATATCACATAGATGGTACCTGCTTTCAGTAGTTTTGGTTTGTGGCAATTTTGGTCTGTTTTCATTAATTTACAACTGAAAATCCTTGTCAAGTAAATTAAGCTATTGTAAATTATTCATTTTAAAATATTACTCAGTCATTAAAAATGGATAAAAGTAGTACCATTTGAAATGTTAGTCTGTTTAATTTGTCTGAAAAATATATTTAAAAAAAATGATACATACCTGTATACAAATTTGAATGATTTGAAGCTGTTCAGCTAAAGTGAATAACCCTGTCTGCTATAGTATATAACATGTTCTATCAAGCACTGTTAAAATGTGTAACCTAATAAAAAAAGGAATCTACTTAAAAAAAAACACATCTTAGCAGCAATTATGTTTTAACAAAAAGAGTAAGAAAAAATAAATGATGCTGAAAAACGGAGCTTTCATTCAAGAAAGCTGATGCTGCTTTATTTAGACTAGTCCTTTAAAATATGTTCATATGTTTTTATACATCCATACACTGGCAGTAAACTACAGCAACACAGAAGTACACATAGTCCTATTGAAAACAAAATAAATGTCTACATTTTGTGACGATTTATCTCTTAATTTTTTTTGTGTATGTATTGTTGTTCAGGAGCAAGGAAAATATCAGTTACAACTTTCCATAGAGCAGCACACACACAATGCTGCATCAAAACAAACCAAAAATCCCCCTTTTTAGTTTTTATTTACTTATTTTTTATATACAATAAACTACTGTAAAACAGGATATTTTGCGGCAACTTAATTTAATTAATGGTCTTCAAGGTCCATTTTTGCTGAAATAAATGTTTGCACTTCTTTCTCTTTTGAGGTACGGCACATGTATGAATAATACATTTCGTGGAACATTAATTTTGCAAATTTGTAATAAACACGAAATTAGCAAACATTTCTTGCTCGCAAAATGTTCTTGTTTTACAGTATTGTATTTTGGTCTGACTAATTAATGGGAATTTGTTTTCTAATGATTGTATTAGTTCCAGAATCCATTGTACACCACATATCCTTTGTGATTTTTTTAAATTTAATTTTTTGCTGAACAACTTGATCAAATGTCTTTAAGGAAAAATGTAATAATTCATTCTGACATAAAGTTGTAAAACTAAACACCCAGAACAGTTAAAACATCTGGATTGATCCGCAATTAGCATGAAATAATGCTGCTTTTACCATTAAACTGAATTAAACTGACTAATCCTACGTCCATCAATACATTTCTAAATGATGTATATCATTACAGACCTTCTTCTTTTCTTTAATAGCAACAAGTAGCTGACCCAGTATAGTTCTCCTTCAATGGATAAAAACAATTTTGCTTTATAATAGTAATATAGTACGCATACAAAAAAAAATCTAAAAATCAGTCTGCTACAAACATTAACATTTGGCTGATGTACTATGCTGTGTAAAGAAACAAATATTTAATTCAGTGCGTGGTTAAAAATAAATATGCAAATGGAAGCTGTCACTGTACAATATATATTTATATATATATATATATATATAGAGAGAGAGAGAGAGAGAGAGAGAGAGAGAGAGAGAATCTGAGGGTTTGCTTCAAATACCCTGAAGAAAACTTCAACCAATCACAGCTGTCACTGGAATTGATGATGAAAGTTTTTTGTCATGGCAAGGAATACAAATCACTTTGCTGTTCCGAGCAATGCTCTTTTTTTGCGGGTTGCAGGCATATCATCAACCTTAATGATAATAGCCTTCCACCAAAATAATTCTTAAGCCTCAGGAACAAACACCTTCATAGCACCATGAGAGTATATTCCACAAACATCATCAATCTCATTCTGAGTGTGATTTACAACCTCTTTTTCTGTCCAACTCAAGCTGTTCCTAAGCAAGCCCCAGCAACAGCAGCAAATTGGGATTTTCCTTTAAACTGCCCTTCGAGCAGGCTGTTTACACACACTCAAACTCTCGCATAGGCTTGTACTCATGTGCACACATATGCTGTGCTGGAACGAGATCTTTTAATATACTTTTCTTTTACTTTGAAAGCCAGCCATAAAGAACAGCTGAACTCAATTAGTTTAATGCAAAAACTATTTTTCCCCCTGTCCTGGCATAGGCTTTTCAGCAGATGTACATAAATTATGAATTATTTCCTTGCTTGCAATCGTGATCAAGGCATACAAGAGTGTACATCATCTCCGTGTACATACAATGCATAGTTTAAAAACTATGATGGAGATCTACAAGATGTCTGCATTAAAATAATAGCAATGAGTCTGTTTAATGTCAAATATTACATTATATAAGGCAAAACTAAATCTAAATCATATGTGCATTTCTCTGTAACTTCAGAGCTGTATGAATATTAATACTGTTTAAATATAAAATACTATGACATCAAAAACCAAGAGGGAAAGTGCAGTTGCGAGGTCCGCTCTGCCCTGCCCTGCCCCGTCCCGTCCAGTCTTGTCCCACCATTTTTCATTTTTTTTTTATATACAGATATTGGAATACTGTGATTATTATAACTTGCTAATTCAAGTTTCTCTTTGATGGCATGGAATTTAATGGCACACAATCCTCAAAGACTTCTCCAACATACAATGCGGGACCTTCAGTTTCCATTGTGTTCTCAGTAAAATATAATACAAAATATTCCACACCCTTCTCAGATTTTTTTTTTTGTGTGTGTGTGTGTGTGTGTGTGTGTGTGTTTATATTTTTTATCAAACCATGCCTTACTGGTGTAAAGAAGTTAAGAAATGCATAAAAATACATATATATATATATATATATATATATATATATATATATATATATATATATATATATATATTAGGGTTACCATATGGCTCCAGATTAACCGGACGCTTTGAGACAGACCGGGATTTCAAAATTCCCCCTAAATTGAAAGTAATTCACGTATAAATGAGCTCCACCTTTGCTGAGATTAATCCTGCTGTGGTGGAATTGCTTGGGTGCAGCAAACAATTCACACTGATCAGCTGCTTCTGATCAGATTTTAATGAACGAATAGCTAATTTATCGATAGAGCAACGAGGTGATGATGCGATTGTATTTGCAGAATAATATGGGCGATTGAATTTTAACAAACAGAAAAAAATAGTGACTGGCTGCAATTCATTCTTAGTATAATACAATTATTTGACGCGCATGCGGGTATTTAAGCACCATTATTAATTGTAGCTAAGGATGGTTCATTTACACCTTCATTTATTTCAATTTAGGAGCAAGTTTGAAATCCTGTTCTGTCTCACAGCGTCCGGTTAATCTGGAGCCACATGGTAACCCTAATATATATATATATATATATATATATATATATATATATATATATATATATAATAGTTTCTGGATGATATAAATGTGTCCATATTGTATTGTATGGTATCTGTTTTGTATTGATCCCTGTAGAAATACAACTTCCTATAGGCTGTGTAACAGGGCGAGGTGCCCTGTACATTGATTTGTTTATTTTATTTTAGAACGGGGTCCCCCTCCGCCCCGGTGTTATTTTGTATTTGTTTATTATGACCTAGTATTGTATTTGTATGACAGCGAGGTGTCGTGTTTATTTGTATTTATTTAAAAATGTATTGACGTGTTTTGTTATTTTTGTATTTATTTAGAAACGTATTTAAATGACGGCGTAGCCGCATTGTTTGCATTAAGTAGCGTGGATGGGAAGCCCCATCCACAGTAGTTGGAAAACTCGTGCAGATTGTGGCCAAGGGGTAATAGATTAATTGCCAGCTAGTTAAACCCCTCGGCCACAATATATAAACCGGCAGCTCTCTGCACTCGTGGTGGGTGTATGAGGAGCGAGAATGGAGAGAGCGAGGAGAGAAAAACGAGACTAAAAAGATACAGGATCAGTGAAGGCTACAGCCCAGCCTGACCTGTATTTATTATTGTGTGTTCGTGATTTGTTTTGTTTACACCTTCTATTTTGCTCTGTGAGCACAGTGTTTTTGTTTAAATATTTATTTTATTTTTGTATTTAAATAAAACGGCGGCCAGCCGCGTCTTTATTATTTGAAAACTGCAGTACCTGGTGTCAGTTTATTTACGTTCCTGCTTCTGCCGTGACGTCACCCCCCAGCCACCCTGTCACAGACTGTTTATTAATAATAATAATAATAATAATAATTATTATTATTATTATTATTATTATTATTATTATTATTATTATTATTATTATTATTATTATTATATCTACTGTACACTTTATCATTTGCGATAAATGTATTGCAGAGTAAAAGAGTAGACCTTATTACATTATTATTGCTTTTTAATGTTAGAAAATATATGGTTTATCATTTTATACAGTCTAAATATATTGAAAATGTTCCCTTATGTATTTTTCATACAGATGCTGCCAATAGACCCTGCAGTTCTGACAGCACAGCAACATTTTGCAAAATACTTGCATGCCATGTTCCTTTTCTTTTAATTCCACCGGCCCAGTGAAACCTGATACTAGTGGATTTTATTTCATAATCCCATTAGGTACCATTACGAGATCTTATTTCCTATGTTTTTACATCTAATTGCCAGTGAAAGTGTTACAGTAAGCCTAGTATTCTTCTGACTCTTGCAGCAATACACTGTGGAAAAAACAAAACAACAGACGTGTGCTCCATCATTCTGTCAGGAAGGTTTCTTAACAAATTACCTTTTCCCCTTGAAAGAAAATACTTGGGGACTTTGCTCTACCATCAACAATTATCAAAGTTCATGTGTTCTTTCCCTAGCTATTTAAAAAATAAAATTAAAAAATCCCCAGTCATTACACTGCTTACTGTGACAGTAACTTAAATTTAGGAAGAACCTTGACACATTTGAACTGTTTGCAATTAGTTCAATAAACTGAAATGCCAACACAGTCAGTCTGTTTACATGGCACAAGTATTCAGAATATTAAGTTTTTGGAATACTAGAATATTCCGAATTGTGTATACATGCAGGCAGATTTCTCTTATTCCTTCCTTTTATGCCATTAACGCATGCAGAACTTGCTTCCCACTGCAAACCAAAAGAGTGTAGTATATTATTGTAGTACACTAGCTTGTTGTTTATTGTAAAGAGCTGGTGGTGTGGATGTATATTCCTGTTATTTGTTTTGTTTTTTCATATATGGAATCTGTTATTTTGAGATTGTGTAGATGCTTGTGGGTCTTAATTCAGTGCAATGTGTTCATGCAGACATGCACGCTTATGTCTTTATTAATATAACAAGGAGACAGATTGAAGATGAGTTGCCCCTGTTTAGCCAAGCACATCGTCAACAGAGTCTACAGTAAACAAATGTACAGTAGAATAATAACCATAGTAAATAAATAAATAAAGCAAATACTGTGTGTGTATATACATAATAATGTCATCAGATGCATAGTTGCTTTTTCAAAGAGCATTTGATTGAATTTCTTATTGAGAGCTGTAATTGTATATAAATAAATAAATGTATGCTGTTTTTTAAATTTAGGTGTATATTTGCAGATCTAGCATGTATTGATATTTGTTCTTTTGTACACAAATTGTAAGAGCATTTTATACTGTATCTATACAGCACCCTGATACCTACTGGTGAGTGGCACTTTAGAAATTTTGAAAAATAAATAGATAATATGTATGTGATGGCTAATATAATGTGATGACGAAAGTGCATCCCGTGAGATAGTGCACCCCTTACATAATAAATCAATTTTTCCTTTCTGTTTTGTAACTTTTGCTACTTACTAGTTATATACAGCGCTACACTTAATAAAACATTGAATACAGCATCTAATTTTTTTATACACTTTCTGTCAATTTTGTAATACGAGTAAAAAGTTGTGTGAAAAAACACACCTACAGCAAAAGTACAGATGCGGGAAAAGCTTGCAAAGAGGAAAATGTACACGATGTGCTTGTTTCTTCTTCTATAATTTTAAAATGTTAAGCTCAGGTTTTTTTCCATCGTTCCCCCTTACATCGCATGACGTGCACATGTTAAAGGCACGCTGCTGCGCTGAAGGGGTGCACTATCTCACAGGATGCACCCAGTATGTCATTCATAAGGTTGAAGCAAGGGAAAACTGATAGATTTGCCCCAGTTTTGTTCTTTTTCACTTTGTTCTTTATGCTTTTAAAACTACATCAATGACGAAAACTTGATCCACAGTTCTCTCAAATCCCACTTCATGATTTATTCCGCCACCTTTTAAACACTTCAGCACATCTCTATTTCTTGCCATCAAGCTGTTTTACTTTAAAATCCTTAAAAAAAGTGATGTCTCCACATCTAACCAAAAGTAGCTGCGTTTTCTCGCACGTGCCGTCATGTTTACTGCTGTGAGTATTTGTTATTGCCCGTGTTTGTTGTGGGTTACACTTCATAGTTGGAATATGTTGTTTACATGGCTTTATATTCCAGTAGTATTCCGCATACTAGTGGAATATGCCACCTCCAAAGGAAGTAAAAAACTAAACAAGAGAAATAATAAAGAGTCCTAGTATATAAAAAAAATCGATGAGACATGTGTGTGTCTACTGTAGCTAACAGACAATAGTGAGTGAGGCCTGAAAATGTAAGAGTAGAAATACACCAAATCAAAGCAGTTGAAAATAAAAAGCTTTACATATAAATAAAAGGATAAATAAGAAACAGATGAATACAATAATATTCAGAGGGGAATAATGCAATACCAAATCAGAAGATATATTAAAACACTTACTGGCAAATATATTTAAAAATATATTATCTGCCTTTCCACTGAGCAGGATAAACACACGTTTCCTTTTTTGAGCAGCCAAAATACATTGTTCTTTACCAGTGCACTCCTGACATAAGGGGTTGTCTTTAAGAAATAGGAGAAATACATTGAATTCTTACTATTGCAGCTTTATCAAAAATGTGAATAGTGCTTCGAGCTTTACCTGTATTTAAAATAAATTCATTTTAAAATGTGTCACAAAGTGACAAACTGGGTTACAGAGGTAAAACGTTTTTTTAATGGTGTATGTATAGACTATATAATGATTCGTTATGGGTTTTACAACTGTGTCATTTATTATTATTATTATTATTATTATTATTATTATTATTATTATTATTATTATGACAGTTACGGCAACTAACTCTACTGCAACATCCTCAAGCACACACTAATGTTTTTGTCATGTTTCTTATATATATATATATATATATATATATATATATATAATGTACAGGATTATGGCATGAAAAACTGCTGCAAATAATTATTTTAGTTTTTAAGGCAAAAAATCAAGGACAATGCTTTTAACTTTTATTTTTGAAAATCTGATATTGAGTTAAGTGCTATTGTTATCTAATATTAACAGCTAAAAGCTGAATATTGATTGACTTAAATCTTTTACTCATTAGGAACTATAAGTGACTATAAGGTTGTGATTTTAACATATTATCAGTTGATCTGACAAAGACTGAAGGATCGAAACTTTATTGTGTATTGTTCTAATGCATATAATAAAGACTTTCTATGACTTCTTTGTGTGCGGTCAACTTCATTTTGCTTGGGATTGTTGTAGGTGCGTTGTCAAAACAATAATCTCATGAATGAGCACTGCAGTTTGAACTCAAACCTTAGTTTTTTTCCCCATGACATACTTGTATTAGTTTTCAACAGCTTCTTGTTTTTTGTTTAATGGCAACCACTCCTTATATTTTGCTCAAATAATCATCATATTCACATTTTTCTAGCAGTAAATATCTTGGTTCCAAATGTATGTTCAATGCAAAGATTTGTGCAATTTCTTTTAGTATTTCTGAGCAAAAAAATTCACCCGACAAGAGTGTGTACTGTCTTGGTGTTGTTTTCATGTTATTATGTTGGGAAATTATAAGTTCAAACAGAACATATGCAAAAAAAAAAAAACATTTAAAAGCTCTGGATCTCTGAATTAGTCAGTAAAAATTAAAACAAGATGATGTACATTTCCAGGGCATTTTTTAAATCAGCCAGACTGTGTGTCATCATGTTCTTTTGGATCTCAGAAGAGATCAATAACCACCATCAAAACACAAAAATGTCCTGCTGAAAGATTCTACAATAACTCAGACATGAGAGAATATACCTAATACAGTACATTAATCACCTCCCTCTTGCTCCATGGTAAGCTATAGAAACATCTCCCATCTTAAGCAGATACAAAACCAGTGAGCATCAGCTTAATTATACCCATTGCACGGCCCTTAAGCTATAATCGTTATCGTCTTTTTGAAATCCAGTGCCTGCATTTGCATACCTAAACTGAAGATTTAAAAAAAAATCACCACAGATATCATGGACATGAAAACAAAAAAACAATGTCAAAGGTTTGCATTTAATAAGACATAATAAGGTTTCAAGCAAACATTGTCAAAATCTTGCATGCAAAAGAATGGCAAACAAAACCAAACTGTCAAGTGAATTCAACAGAACACATATCTAGTTCAGAGAGAGAATATCCCACAAGAGGTTTCAAGTGTTAAAAATACAATTTTAGATCACTTTACATTCCACTAACGTATCTAATCTATTTTGAAACATTAAAAGTAACACTTAACTTTCCTGGAACAATACAAAAGATGAAAGGCTTATTTTATTAGTACCATCTATTTGCTTCCATTTTGTGCAGAGTGGTTTGCTCACTTGTCTGGATATTTGTAGGCCAAGCACATTATAGCTTAAGGGCAGCCAGGTTTAAAATGCATTTTTCATGTTATGATAGACAACGCTGTTGTGTTGTAAAAAAAACCAAAAACTTTTACTCAAGAATTTAACACCTACTGTACATATATACATATACTCAACAAAGGATACACATCCACACCAACACCCAAATAAAAAATAATACAAATAGAAGCACCTGACATAGCACTGTCAGCAAGGGAAATCAAGCCATCACGTTCAGCCAGGATGGCATTGATTTGATGTGATGGGTCTGCAAAGTGCTTAAATTGTTTTGGAGGGATACATGACCATTTCTCAATAGTTACCACCTTCAATTCCTTCAGGGAAGTTAAAGGTGGATCTCTGCAGCAGAGTCTGTCATCCAAATAGGTCTATAGATTCATCCCTTTTGAGACTGTTCCATGTGAAACATCACTCACTCGCAGAGAAACAACCACCACCAGCCTTCTATTAGCCCTCCATCAAAGTCTGTCAAACTGGCTACATATTGTCTATTGTGACTGAAACTGTTCTGGAGTTTTAGCTTAAAAAAAGAAACACGACAGATTTAAATCAGTCATGTGAGGCACACAAACATGTGCAACACTTGATTACATACTAAACGTTACAAGTTACTCAGGGACTAGATATTTCAAGCTATAGCGCTCAAACCAGGATTCATTTCTCACACAATCTATTGTACTTGTATCCAACTGCAAAACTGTACAAATTATCATTATTCAAATGATTAATATTGTTACCTAGTCCCATATCAAGCCTACAGCGGTGAGTTACTCAACATCAGTAATTAAATTTTAAGAATATGAACAAGCAAATGGTCAATTGTATGTATTGTACATTCATAACACACAAGGGGTTTATTCAGTTGATCTAAACAGTGGATGACCTTAACACCACTGCCATTAAACTGATAAAACGTATCTACTTTGATACTGTATGTTGTAACAGAAAGAAATACACTAAAGGAGCACTGTTAGAGCTATTAGCTGTCATTGGACAGTCCTTTTTGAATGGTGACTCTGTTTAGATCAACTGCAGTTTTTTTAATGATTTATTTTTTCATATTATCAGAAAAAAAAAAAAAAAACATTGTCCTTCCAGAATTTTTTCAGTCTTGCAAGTTTGGAATTGTAACCACACTTTGGTTCTTGGTTACATATCAGAAAATCTGATCTAAGTTTACTTCATAAATATAATCAAAATTTACTTCAGAAATATAATCTAACCTTACTTCAGAAATATAATCTAAATACTTCAGAAATATAATCTATATTTACTTCAGAAACTAAATTTACTTCAGAAATATAATCTAACCTTACTTCAGAACTATAATCTAAATTTACTTCAGAAATATAATCTAACCTTACTTCAGAACTATAATCTAAATTTACTTCAGAAATATAATCTAACTTTACTTCAGAAGTATAATCTAAATATACGTCAGAAATAATCTAAGATGATTGTCTGTACAGACAGTTCTATCCATGATTTAACTGCAAATACAATCTTTAACTTGCAGCTCGGAGATTTGATAGAGTGGATAAAACAAGGCGTCTGATGGTAATGCAGTTTGGAGGAACAGTTTGTAGAATTACTGCTCTAGTCTGGAAGCTGTACCAAGTGTAATCTGAAACGACTACAATTATCTCTCAAGTAATCTCTTAGGCTGAGAGGAGAGAGACAGGAAATAATGAAAATACTAACTACACATAAAACAAAGATGTGCTGCTGTTTTCAATAGTAGATATCATATAAAAGACACCAGCTAACATTGATTATTATGTATAAATATTAACAATAGCCACCAAGGTAAAATGTTATGTTTTTAGTGTTGGTGTTAGTAATGTGATATTGTTTATTGGCAGTAGAATACAATTCATAACTTTCAAATAAGTGCTATGATTAAAATTTGTATTTAATTTAACCCATATGTGTAATTAAATTAAAAGTGTGAGTGTGTGATGTGTAATTTACTAATTTACTAACTGCATTTTTTTTTTTTTATAGAAGTTTACTTTAAGTTAGCAATTACTGACACAAACATGTATGACTAAGCCATGACTGTCCCACAACATCCTAAACTGCTGTGCATCAGGTCTTGACCACTTCATCTTTCTGACAATCCTCTTGAAGATTGTTTCTCAAATGATATAGCTTAAAGCACCACCATCATCTCAGGAATTTACGATGAAGCTGGTCTAGTTATTTGCATTGATGAAATCAGTTATCGTATTCAAATAAGCTTAAACACACACAGGAATGCTATGTTATGTACCTGGAACCGCCTTTTAATATGTGTGCCATTTGCTAACATTGCTAATGTCATGATGTCTATTTAATAACTACTGCAACAGTAAATGGCTGCTAACTGTTCAAAATATTGTATACTACACTATACAGTTACATTTTTTGTTAAAATGTACGGCATCTAATTTTAAAATTAAAACTTGCTTAAAAAGTGCTATGGATATACTGGTAAAAGGGTTTCCAATAGTCCTACATAAAAAAACAACTTTTGTTTGGTACACAACATGTATGTCACATGAAGATGTATGTTTTTACAACAAAATTACTTACAAAATTAGAAGCCCTTGCCAAAGCAGTAGAACAAAACAAAGGTGTTGATTCTGAAAAAGAAACAGAAAAAACAGGTTGTTATTTATCGAAATAAATATATAACTACAAAATATACAATAGCGTATTAGTTATATTAGTTTACAAATATGTACAAGAGTATACCTTGACAACATGTGAATATTTTGGTTTCTTTTTAATCCACTCATTGTGTTACCTATTGGTTAATGGTAAGACAGCCTGAATATTGCACATATAACTAGGTGTAAAGCACCCATATCACAACCGCTGCAGTTCTTGATCTTGATAGCAGCCCTTGTGGGACTACCCCAAGCATCTAGTCCAAAAGTTGTGCTTGCATTTGGTCAATGCCGCAAGGCTCGCAATGTCTCAGCAACCATTAGCATATTCATGAAAAGCCTTGTGACAAATTACCACATACACTATAGACAGTTTTGTGAATTCTTTAGAAAAGTTCCACACACACACACACAAACACACGCACACAAACATTTTTGGAGGGAAACACTGAATAGAAAATATTGTCTACTATAACAGGATTTATCCCATTTATATTGTATATGTACTTTATATCAGATTTTCATATTCTTGGTACAGTAAAACAATTTTCTTAAAAGTATTTCAAATTGTTTTAATTAACTTAAATAACGTTAGGTTACTTACCGTAACCCTGGTTCCCTTAACACTAGAAGGACTGGAGATATACTCATACCTAGAAGCCCCGCAGCAGTCTTTCTGATGTCTGTATTAAAAATACTGTAAATAGTATAACGAAAGGAGAAGCAGTCGGATGTAATTATTATTATTTTTTTTATTCAGTACGTTACATAAACATCTGAACAACCAAAACATATAATATACATATGAACATTTATTTTACAAATCAAAACAAGCAAATGTAAATAAATAAACATCTGAACAGAAATTGGTTTACAACATACATATTTATAAAACTGAAACGATAGCAATACATTTTTAACTTTTCAACAGCAATCGGTTTATTATCAGATGCGCAAAATCAACTGAACAACGTAGATAAATAAACATTTTACAGAAGCGCACAGCACTAGAAGTTATACAAAAAAAATCTAATTTATTTTTCTTTTTTTCACACAATGGTATTCCTTTACCTTGAGTCTAAGGCTGTTCACAATCAACACAGATAATGCGCTTCTCCACGCCACCTTTCTGCACAGCTGCCCGAATTTTTATTTTTGTTGCACTTGCCAACCTGGCGTTGGCGTCTCTTGTGGCTCTCCCCGGGGTTGCCAGCTTCAGCTGTGGGTACACGCTTGGCAGTCTCCTTCTGTTCCAAGTGCTTCTTGTGAAGTTCCTGTGCTAACTAAAATATATTCTCTCCTTGGTAAATTCCACCGCGGGAGCCAGCTTTCACGGAATACTTCCGTGCCATCTGATCTAAAACATCAACTCCAAATTTTCTTGCGTTGCAAAACTCCACGATCTCTGGTATTTATTTTCACTAGTTCCAATGCTAATTGACTGACCAGAACAGCACAGCTGGCAAGCAGGTGCCAGCCTTTGAAAAGGCTGATCAAAAAACAATAGACTGTCAGTCATTCACTCAGGCAGAGAGTAGTGACTAATCTAATTACAGCTAAACACATTGCGGACTGGTAAATAAAAATAATAAAGTAGAATAACGTTCTGTGTAATCACAATACAATTGTTTTCTGTGTGGCCGTCAATGTGACTGCTCCCGAGGCTTTTAGATATAATGTAATATATCTTCTTTATTTCTGCACTCCCGCATTTCATGTTTTTTGAGAATAATTAATACATAGGGACAAAAAGGTACATGAATGTGCAGCCCCATATGTGTTACACGACTGGAGAAAATTACATTTTAAAACCAAAAACCACCAAAATGACCGCCGCAGGGCTTCTAGTGTTAAAGAGAAGACAACCACCACCAACGACATTACGTATGGGATATGCCTGCCTATTGGTAGGTATATTCTGAGCTCTCTATACCAGAGCTTGCCAATAGGCCCCTTCCTGGGATGACACTCTCGGTCCCTCCTACCGAGGGATTAAAACCGTCATTCCGCGGAAGCCATTTCTCTTTTTGCATCGAACCCGTGAGGGCGACCGATGCGACCTCACGGTTGGTGGTAGTCTTCTCTTTAAGGGTACCAGGGTTACTGTAAGTAACCTAATGATCCCTTTCAATTTGAAGACGACCACCAACAACATTATATATGGGAAATGTATACCAGAGCCGTCAAGAGGGAGAAAGACTGGTAGCATACGAAGGAAGCATCAGAAACGCTTAACCTTAGGTTAGCGGTGCGAGCGTGCAACCTCAAGGACCCTCGTGCCTATTGAAGGCAAGGGAGGATCTACCACATTCAAGTGGTCAGTATGACGCAGAGCTCTTGTCCTATCTACATAACACAGGGCAGAGGAAATTCAGTCTCCTATCCTCCTCCGAAACAAACAGAGGTGGATGGAAAGACTCCAATTCCACTGATTCATGTGGAAGGCTGTAATCACCTTGGGGAAGAAAGCTGGGTTTGTACGCAGTGACACCCTGCTGCCATCATCCCAAATACGCATACGGGAGCTGTGCACCGACAGCGCCTGTGGCTCACACCCGCTTTGCAGAGGTGATAGCTAAGAGAAAGGCTGTCTTCAACACTATGGAGTGTATAGGCTCAAACGGGGCCTTCGTGAGAGCCTCCAGTAAAACATCAAGGCTCCATTCGGGGAGAACGGCTCTCCTGGGAGGGCATAACCGCCGAGCGCCTTTGAGAAACCGGGTAGCCAAAAAATGCACACCCGGAGATACCGAATCTATGGGGACATGGCACGCAGAGATAGCCGCTAAATACACCTTCAATGTGGAAGGTGACCTACCAGCATCAAGCAGTTCTTGCAGAAGCTGCAAGATAACCGGCATGGGGCAAGAAACAAATTCTGAAAATACTTACACATAGGCATATAGCAACCTAGTGGAGTCTGCCCTAGTGCTCTGCAGAGTACCCACAACTGCATCTGATAGCCCTAGGGCTGTCCAGTGATCCCGTTCAGGGGCCAGACCCATAATTGAAACCTGCCCGGTTCCGGATGCCAGAGAGTGCCTCGCCTGACTGAGCTGGCATAGGGTCGAGAACCTCGGTGGCCCAGGAAAACTATCTCTTCCTCTAACCGGACCTTCTCCACGTAAAGTAGGGAACATGTAAAGGAGCGTCCTGGGCCACTCGTGGGCTAGGGCGTCAACGTCAAGTGGACCGCCTAAGCGGTGGATGGAATACCACAAGGGACAATTTGTTGTCTCCGCCAAGGTGAAGCGATCCACCTGTGACTTCCCAAACCATTCCCAAATGCGCTCCACCACCTGCCGGTGGAGTCGCCACTCTGACGGATGCTTACCCCTTCGCCACTCCGGGAAGATGCGTCGTAGGGACAGCATGTTCTATTGTGCCCAAGTCAGGAGCCAGAAGGCAATGTGATGCAACCCAGGGGACCAGAGGCCGCCCTGGTGGTTCACATACGCCACCACTGATGTGTTGTCCGTTCGGACTAGCACATGTTTTCCATGCAACACTGGAAGAAAGTGCTGGAGAACCAGGAAAACAGGCTGCAATTCCAGCATATTTATGTGCAAGGCTATCCAACGGCACGACCACGACCATATGTGAGACACTGTCAGCCGACTGCCACGCTTGGAGTGGGCTCATGCGTAATAAACCCAGCTCGATGGCTGATACGGCTGTGGCCATCAGACCCAACAGTTTTTGAAACCGCTCCAAGGAGACCTTCAATCCCTGTTGGAACAGGGAGGCAACCCTGAATAGCTGCTACTCTCATCCGACAGGTATGCGCGCATCGTATTGGAGTCCACCCGGAGCCCCAAGTACGTGGTGCACAGCACCGGTATAAGCCGACTCTTCGCATCGTTGATGGTGAGGCCCAGCCTTGCCAAATGCTGCATCACAATCGCCGTGTGGGCCCCTGCTTCCTCTTGCGACTGAGTGCAAATCAGCCAGTCGTCGAGATAGTTGAATATTCTGATCCCCTACAATCGCAAGGGGGCCAGGATAGTGTCCACGCACTTTGAAAATGTACGAGGAGCTAGGGAGAGGCCGAACAGCAGCACAGAGAACTTGTAAACGCTTCTCTGAAAAGCAAAGCGGAGGTACTTGCTGTGCTCTGGACAAATGAGAACATGAAAATAAGCATCCCGTAAGTCCACGGTGGTGAACCAGTCGTCCGGCCTGACTGACTGGAGAATGTGACGGTGAGTCAGCATTTGGGACCTCCTTTCCTTCAAGAACTTGTTGAGGATTCTCAGGTCTAAGATGGGGCGAAAGCCAGCGTCCTTCTTGGGTACCAGAAAATATCTTGAGTAGAACCCCTCTCTGCAGGGAGTGTTAATGTTAGTGTATTGCTGTGAGTAGAAGTGCGTTTTGTGTCTAGGCAGTGCTGGCACGCTGCCTGGGGTGTCACATGCACAGTGCAGCTGTATGTAGATGGAGTCTGTGTTGGCTGCACTGTGATTTGTGCTTGGTTCTGCCAACCAGCTGTTTGCGCGGGACCGAGGGTCTGAGCAATTGGACCGTGTGTATGTAAATGTACCACTGTGTGTGCCAATAGGGCTCAGGGGGGATCAGTATTTAGGAGCTGCCTGCGTGCAACTCAGGGTCGTGTTGTGGTTTTCATGTAGCTGTGTGTCCTTGAGCTGTCTATCTGAGATAAACCATTTAATAAGAGTGTCCATTTGCCTGCTGTTCCAACACTTCAATAAAAATAGCAGTTTTCACTGCTTTAAACTGCATCCTGTGCCGTCTCCATTTCTTCCTGCTGCGGACCAGATATGCAGCCACTATAATATATAGCAGATTGTTAAGTATCTGGAATGTGAATTGAATGCATTGATTTCTAGACTACTATTTCAGAAAGGAGACGTCCACTTAGTAGTAGAAAATAACAATTTATTGATTGCGAAAGATATGCCTGATGGACACATGAACAATTGGCAAACAGTTATGTCTGACATGAACATGATAGCCGACAGATACATAATGCATTCACATTTACAATTTGGCCCATGGCCTTATCCATTGGAGCTCAATAGCCGCCGCTATGCTGGCTGAGCTAAGATGAATGCAATACAGTGATTAAGAATGACTCGGCCAGCGGGCAGGACAAGTGGCATTTGGGGCCACCTTCCCCCTAGACAAGGCATGCTGCAGGGTGGAGGCAGAGGAGGAGGAGGACTAAAAAAAGAAACGACAGGGATTTGTGGGCAGAGAGACCTATTTAACTGGTTAAACTGGTGACGTATGAGATTGATGGGTGGAGTCTCCTTTTGGAAAGACAACAAGTTTCCAATTCTAGTAATCAGATAAGGTGTTAAATGACCGGGTGCATTTAATAGATCTAATGAGTGCTGCTTTCAATACACTCTGATGAAGACAACACGTTGAAACACGTCAGCATGCCTGTTTTTACCTTTTGGACTAATTGACACACTTTTGGGATGTAGACTTTTATTTAGCGGAAGTTGCTGTCTTTTCTCTTTGGCGGTGGCAACATCTAAGAAGTGTTTTTCCTATTTAACGTTTCCTGGGACGAAGCACCTTGTGTCTGATTAAATGGACTGAAACATCGCTGTAGTGCTGGCATCTATATTTTCTACTATATATATATATATATCTATATATATATATATATATATATATATATATATATATATATATATATATACATATATACTGATGCACAAAAGAAACGCAACAGTCAGGTCTAATGGACTTAATCAAATATTTTAAACAGAGATGTCAAACAAAATCACAAAAAATGTGAACAAAAATAAAGATGAAAGTCATAAGTTTTCAGTATAAACCATGACACACTGTCAAAATGAAAACATTACAAAGTTAGTATGACCTCCGAGCATTAACACAATCCTGGCAGCGTTGACACATAGACCTGATCAGCCTCTGGATAGACTGCTGTGGGATGTTCCGCCGCTCTTCCTGTGCAGCTGCAGCCAACTGGCGAAGGTTGACTGGTCGCGGTTGCCCCACCTGTTGGGTTGAACAACGCAACAGTCAGCATAACGAAGGCTCCCGAGTGGCGCATCCAGTAAAGGCGCTCCTCGCAGGATGTGCTCTATAGCCTGGAGATCGCTGGTTCGAATCCAGGCTATGTCACAGCTGACCGTGACCGAGAGTTCCTAGGGGGCGGCGCACAATTGGCTGAGCGCTGCCCGGGTAGGGAGGGCTTAGCTCGGCAGGGGAATCCACGGCTCACCGCGCATCAGCGACCCCTGTGGCCGATAGGGCGCCTGTGGCTCTGCAGCGGAGCCGCCAGATCTGTGTTGTCCTCCGGCACTATAGGTCTGGTAGCATTGCTGTGGATCTGCAGTGCGAAAAATGACGGCTTGGAAGGAGCACGTTTCGGAGGACGCGTGTTTCAGCCTCCGTTTCCTGAGTCGGCGGGGGGGGTTGCGAGCGGTGAGCCGGGGATACAGATAATAATTGGGCATGCTAAATTGGGGTGAAAAACCGGGGTAAAAAATAATTGGCGACGACTAAATTAAAAAAACAAAACAAAAAAAAAAACAAAAAAAAACAGTCAGCATAATGGTCTTGGGCGGTGTGGTGACCCTCTGCCTTCCAGGACGTGGCCTGTCCCTCACAGAGCTGGTTTCCTGGTTTCTCTGGACTAGTCTGCTGATTGTTGAAGTTGAACATCTCATTCTCCAGGCAACTTCTCTCACAGACAGGCCACCTTCAATCATGCTGATAGCAACCAGGTCGTATCTTTCACTGTTCTGACGTTAATTAAAATCATATCTTTTCGAATGGCTATTTATACAGATTCTTAATCAACTAATTTTGGCAATTTTAACTCAACTCAAATATAACAAACACTGAGCTCCTGGCATATTTATGAAATCACATGACTGGAGCTCTGTATTTTGTTATCCCAAAGAACAATATTCCGGTAATGTGTGTGTGTTATAAAGTAAAAAAAAAGAAGTGATATCTGAAACAAAAACACATTAGAAATGTGAAAAAACACCAAGTTATCAAAAGTGCCCAGCCATTTAAAGTAGAGATATCAAAAACACAAGCCAAGTTTCAAGAAACCATTGGGGCAACCTTGCCCAGCACAAATGTAAAAGCGGTGGGGGCCAAGGTTGCCCCAATTGTTTCTACTAAATTGGCTTGTGTTTTTCAGGTACAATAAAAGCGGATCAAGCGCATGAACGCCAGTTAGTGATGCTTTGTAGAACAAACTTTTCCCCGTTATAAGTTATGGTACTCTAGTCTATACAAAAAATGTCATTTACATACAAACAATATATTAATACCGTATGTAATTCATATTAGTACCGCATTTTTAAACAAAGTCTTGAAAATGTATATTATCTTAATTGGTAAGTAAACCTGGCTGATGGTGCTGCCCAGGTATGTGTATGTTTCTGTGTTGGAAATAACGTGATCTTCTATCAATACTGGTGATGGTGAGGCAATATTAACGGCCATATCATCTGTCCTGTTGTGGTTGATTTTCAGTCCGATTTGCTGGCTGAATGTGTTGAGACAGGTTGTTTTTTATGTGGTGTTGAGTATGTGATAGGAGAGCGAGATCATCTGTGAAGTCAAGGTCTTCAAGGGATGTGAAGGGTGTCCATCTGATGCCTCTTGGCATATCTTCTGTTATACGCCGCATGACCCAGTCGATGGCAGTGTTGAAGAGTATTGCAGACATGACACACCCCTGACACACTCCTGTTTTGACTTCAAAACTGAGCTTGCTGTGATCAACACTGCATGTCAAGTTGGAGTAGAAGCTTTTGATGATGTTGATTATACTGAGAGGGATTCCATATGCCCACAGAATGCTGTATAGGCTGAATGCTGTCAAAAGCCTTCTCAAAGTCTGCAAAGTTTATGTAGAGCTGCTGTTGCCATTCTGAGCACTGTTCTATTATATTACGTAGAGTGAAGATCTGGTCTATGCATCTATACCCTTTCCGAAAACCGGCTTGCTCTTTTCTGAGAATGTTATCAACTGCCTCTGATATACGCTGGACTATGATCTTACACAATACCTTGCTTGGCACAGATAGAAGTGTGATACCACACCAGTTATTACAATCACTGAGTGCTCATTTCTTTGGTATCTTTACTGTAACCCCATTGGTCACTCATCTGGCACTTTTTCTCTTTCCCAGACTGATGTAAATAGGGGGGCCAGGACAGATGTTGCTAACTCAGGATTTACCCTGAACAATTCTGCATTCAAGTTGTCCTTGCCAGGAGCTTTCAGTAGGTGTTCTTGTTTGTCCTTGATGATTGTGTTTTTTGGTGTCTGCCATTTGCCACTGATAAGCCGCATCATTTTGTAGATGGTTCCTTGTTCGCCACGGGCAGCTGCATCCTCTGCTTGTGTTGCCTTGTTATCGATATAGCATCGTTTGTCCGCTCTTACAAGATGTTTGATCTCCTGGTGTGCCTTCCATGTGTGTTCCATGTGCTGGGTGTAATCTACTTTCTTCTCTTCTGCCTGTAGCCAAAACAGGCTTGTGGCAATGCGCCCCGCCCCTGTGTGTATTTGTGTGTTATGTGTTGTATGTTGCGTGCGTGTGTTAATGTCGGTGTATAGATTGGTACACGGGATATAAACGGGTCTGTGTTTCACGTGTGATTTAAAAAGGTAGATTTGTATTTAGGCACGAGGAGGGCACAAATCACTTCACGTGCTGGTTAAATGTAATATGTGAGCACGGGGTTGCACAGAATTAATTCACGTGCTGGGATTCAAGTGAATAATTAATTAGTAATTGAATCCCAGCACAACAGTATATATAGATGCACATTTTCATTCAGTCGGGGTTGGGTGTTCGAGAGTGGAGAACGGGTGAGGAGAAGGAGGAAAGTAGTAAAGTAAAATAATATCTAGAAGTGTTTGTACTCACCGTGTTTGTTTGTCTCTCCGTGCACCGTTTGTTAAGTGTTTAGTACGTTTTGTTTGTCTATTTATTTTGGCGCAAGTGCCGTGTCCTGTTTTGTGTTTAAAACCTTTTATTTTCTGTTTAATTATTAAATGCTGAGCACGATCACGCGCCCAGCTTCACCAAACCACATCTCTCTGTTTATTTATTTCCTGGCTCTGGTCTGACACCACCCACTCCGGCCGTCTTTGTGACAAGGCTTCACTGCTCTGTTTATAGATTTTTGTTACTGTTGTTACTTTGTCACACTTCTTGTTAATCTCCTCATCTGCGATCCCCTCCTCTTCCTCAAGGTCTGCAAGTGTCTGAAACCTGTTCTTTAACTGCAGAAAGAAGGCTTTCTATATTTTAGGAGACTTTAGCTTGTCAACATCATGGCGTCTATGTTCCTTGTTTGGTGGACCCACACTTCTCAGTTTTAGCTTGATGGAGGCTGTCACAAGATGGTGATCGCTTCCAACACCTGCACCCCTTCTAACTTTTACATCTGTCAGTGAGAATCACCATTTGCCATTGATCATCAGATGGTCAATCTGATTCTTATGTCTGCTATTTAGAGAACACCATCAGCTTGTGAATTTCACGATGTTGAAACAGGGTTCCGCCGATGACTAGGTCATTCATATTGCAGAGATCAACAAGCCTCTCTGCGTTTTCATTCATGGTGCCACACCCATGTCTGCCCATTGCTCTGTCGTTGTTTGTATTGCCCTTACCGATGATGGTTAGGTTGTGGCATGGTACTCTCTCTAGCTCTGCCTGTAGTGTGAGGTAGAATTTGTCCTTTGCTTCCCCATCACTGTCATTTGTCGGAGCATAGCACTGAATCAGAGTGATGTTGTTATGTTTCCCTTTCAGTCTGTCTCTCATAAGTCTGCTGCTGATGGGCTTCCACTCAAGCAGGGACCGCTCCACAGTAGGGGTCACAAATTCCAAGTATCTGGCACTTATCATTATATCTTTCTAATTCCTGTGGCTGGAGGTGAGAAGTGTGCTCTGTGGTTGCAAATACATGACATTTTGATGTGGAAGATACCGTTTTTGCATTAGCCGCCACGGTTATTTTGACTGCCATTATGGCAGTGTAGCCTGCTGGGGTAACGTGACTGCAAAATCTCACTTGTCTGTCAATGTCAGTGGCAATACAATAAGCCCAACAGGAATAGCAACTAGTCTCTGGTTTGAATGACATGTTGTAGAAATCAAACAACTGGATGCAAACTGATTACTTTGAATAAACTTTATGAACACACTGTGAACAAGTTTTTTTTTTTTACTTTCGCCAATACATTTTAGCACCTAATGGTAACTTAAATACTTACACAAATACATGAATGTGCTTCCCGCTACTGCAGTCACATAAATGTCTCAGATCTAACGATTCATCAAGTAAGCGGGGTACAGTACAGCATGAATTCAAGCAAAAAGAAAGTGCATTTTTAAAAAAGTTATGTTTGTGTATTGACCATGCTTGGCAGTCTCTGAAATTTAGCGAGCACATTTTTGTTCAAAATTTTAACTGTAAATATACATTTATGTCTAGGCTTGCTTTTCTGTTCTAACTTTATTTACTAAATACTCCAAAGTTTGCAGGACCTGATTTTTTTTGTAAGCAATTTACTGTAACATTTTTACTTATACATGTCCTCTTATACAGGGTCTTCTCCTGTTCTCTCTCTACACCCGCTCCCTGGGCCCCCTCATCGCATCCTATGGTTTCTCATACCATTTCTATGCTGATGATGCTCAGATTTTCCTCTCCTTCCCCACCTCTGACTCCACCATCTCCTCCCGTATCTCTACCTGTCTGTCTGCTATTTCCTCCTGGATGCACTCGCATCACCTCAAACTCAACCTCTCTAAATCTGACCTCCTTTTCTTTCCCTCCTCCTCCCCCTCCTCTGATCTCTCCATCTCTGTTCCTCTGGAATCTACCACACTCTCTCCCTCTTCCTCAGCTAAGAACCTTGTCGTCACCCTGGACCCCTGCCTCTCTTATTCCCAGCACATCTCCACTCTGGCACGCACTTGCCGATTCTTCCTGAGCAACATCCGAAGAATCCGACCCTTCCTCACCAACTATGCTACCCAGCTCCTGGTCCAGGCCCTGGTACTCTCCCGCCTAGACTACTGCAACTCCCTCCTGGCTGGCCTCCCTGCGTCCGCCACCCGTCCGCTCCAGCTCATCCAGAACTCTGCTGCCCGCCTGGTGTTCTCTCTGCCTCGCTTCGCCCACGCTACTCCACTACTCCGCTCGCTCCACTGGCTCCCGATCACCGCTCGCATCCAGTTCAAGACTCTTGTACTAGCCTACAGCTACCTCCAGACCCTCATCTCTCCCTACACCCCCACTCGACCTCTCCGCTCCGCCTGCACTAGAAGACTAGCTCTACCACCGCTACGCTCCCCTGCCTCCAAAGCCCGCTCCTTCTCCACCCTTGCTCCGCAGTGGTGGAATGACCTTCCTACAGATGTCAGGACTGCCCAGTCCCTGACCACATTCCGGCGCCTCCTTAAGACCCACCTCTTCAAAGAGCACCTGTAGAACTCCTCTGTTTGTATCCTGGGACACTATCACCCTTCATGTAAATGTGCTTTATTTTGCTCTTATCAGCCCCTATTTTACTGCATTTAATCCTGTACTTGAGAATACTGTAATCTGCCAAGTTTTTAACCTGTAGTACTTTGTATTTAATCACATCCTGATGTAACTATCACTATTTAATCATATCCTGATGTAACTATCACTATTACCTGCTGTATTATTGAATTGTGGTTTGTCAAACTTGTACTTTGCTTGAACAAAAGTTATTGTATTTCTTGCTCTTATTGTATTACTTGTATTGTAACGCTTGAAATGTTTTTGCTTACGATTGTAAGTCGCCCTGGATAAGGGCGTCTGCTAAGAAATAAATAATAATAATAATAATAATAATATAAAATTGTCATTAAAAAAATAATGCTACTTATTTCACATTTCTGCCATTTCAGATTGGTATATATGAAATAAGAAAATTAAATGTTGTATAGCTTATTGATTACCTTAATTAAGGCATAGAACTACATTTCTGTGATTTTTCATGTTTTGGCTGCAGTCGAGCTGCATTTTTTGAAGATCTTGCCACAATTTAGGTAGGGCCTTTATTATTTTCAATATTAACTCATGAATTGTATTTAGGTGGGAACACTAACAATAGCACTGAGGAAGCTCCCCCCTCCCCGGCCGTAAAAAGCTTCTGCCGCCACTGATTGAAAGCAAACTGCAGGTTTGGAAATGTCTTGTTTGAAAAGAGCATCCCGTTGTTGTTATTTGTTTGACAATACATGGGTTCCTGATTGACTGTTACAATTACAAGGTTTGTGTCACTCAGTTTTATGTATGTACTTTACATCATTCTGTAGGCCTGAGATTGTGTTAACAGATTGTCATCACTATAGAAATCAGTAGCAATATTAAATCAGGCCTTGCTAGCAGAAGAGAACACCATCTGCTCATTTTTATATGCATGGGTCTCATGGGACACCTTCCAAGTTCTTTCTGATTTTCTAGATAATGGGCATCTCCTGAAGTCCAAGATATTTTCCAGGAAATGTAGGCCTCACTGTATAGCAGGGCTTCCCAACCCTGGTCCTGGACACCTGTGATTGAGTGGTTTGCAGTGCGCAGGTGTACAGGTGATGCAGGTGCTCCAACAACGACAGACACAAAGTTCACAGTTCAAAACTGTTCTTTATTTTTCTGTTTCCCCGGTTTGCAACCGGTTAAATAATAAGGCTGGCTCTACACAACGATGTGTATTGCCAGCTTATAAACCACAGGGTTAAGTCCTGAAATAATAATACAAAGAATAACACACAACATAGACACGGTCACTTCTCCTGAAGTGAGTGCTCTTAGTGCAGGTGTGGTGCAAGGCAATTATAGTGACAGTCGTGAATGTTGTCCGGGCTTGATGCTGTCCTGTAGCGATAGCCCCCGGTTCATATTAGCCGTCTAACAGTGACAAACACAGACAGTTTCCACAAACAAACAAAACACTTAACTCTCATGTTAGGATGTGCCAAGTGGCCAAAGATGATATTGCAGGGAAGCACACGGGCAACAGAACTTTCGTTACAAACTTTCATTTTTTCCTTTTTATTTTTTTAAAGTTCTAAGAACTGAACAAAATCATAACAAAACAAAAGTAAAGTAAAAGGTCTAATTAAGCAAATTGTTAGTTCAATTAAGGGTTTAGTTAAGCAATTGAGAGCTTAGTTGGAATGAAAACCAAAAGACACATGGGGTATCCAGGTCCAGGGTTGGGAAGCCCTGCTGTATAGCCTAATTTGTGAAGCAGTGAATAGGTCCCAAGAATCTGAACAATGAGTGAACATCTCTATCATGTCACCATGGCCAGGAACCTTTTCTTACAAATGTGAACATTGATACTGGTGTCTCAAATAACTGCTTTGCTTCTAGCATTTTGTTCCCATATGTTCTCTGTTTCTCTGTGTTTTCATGTGTTATTTATTGTTTTGATCTCATGTTACCATTGGCCCTAGGATAATTAAATAAAAAAAAACACATCTGTAATTATTATCCCGAGTATTTAAAAATGTATAAACATAATTATGTTTTTTTTGTTTTTGTTTTTGTTACTGTATGTCATGTTTACCTTTTATCCTTTTGTACCTTCAGATGCCTTGCCCTGTTTAACAGGTAAACTCAAGAACTACTGTATGTATGAGACAAATATAACACCACATTAAAAATGAATTAATATACAAAGCAAATAATTTGAGCCCACTAACTGTTAAAGGGGTAATAACAAAGCCTTACTTCACTCCCTGTGCAACAGGTATTAGGACCCCACATCCTGAGTCTTCAGCCACATATAGGAAACAATTGGCCCGATTTATTAAGGTCCTTTTAAAAGTGTTATTAACACTAATAAATCATACTAAAGATTCACATGTATTAACCAGAGAGTCCAACATGCTTTGATAATTACACTAAAGGGACAAATATGGCCCTGACTATCAGCCATCTTGAAAAGACAGCAAGTTAAGCCATGCCTTTAAATTGGGGCTTATGTAGATATAGGTGAGACCATAATACCTGCTGCACAGGAAACAAACTCATAGGGCAGGATTTTCAAGAAATTGTTATGTAGCATTGATTTTAGCATTTTCAAGTGGTTGTTGTGCCTATTTCGTTATTAAATAATTGTTCTAATGTGATTTCCGAAAATATGTTGATTTACGAAATAATGTTAATATCTTAACAAGCAGTGCTTCTTGCGACTATTTCTTTTGTTTGTGTGGGAATTTAAAAGCAAATCTGTGTTGTCATAATTTATCAGGAGTTAATTTGCACTTGGAAAAGGAGGGTTTTAATTAACAAAAGAGTATATAACTCGCCTTGAAACAGAAATTTAAGAGACCGCGGCTGTGACGCTGACGATACAGAGAGAGTGAACAGGACCAGAGTTAATTTCTTACAGACTACCTAGATAATTTAATATTTGTAGTTATGAAAATTTTTTAGCCTTTTCTATATTTCTATACTTGTGGTTATGAATGAGATACCATTACTTGCACCCAATGTAACGTTACTACCAAGAAATTATCAAAGCAACTGTAACCTATTTGAATTCTGCAAACAACTGAAATCGTGGTATAGAAAACAGCATATTAGATATTACAGTAAAGTTTCCTTAGGTGATTGTGGATTTGCAATGTGTCCTTGGCTTTTAACACCTGTGTCTTATCCACACAAGAACGAAGAACAGGCGTACAAGGACACACAGATCCACTAGGAATGTGATCGAGATCATTGACATGGATTTTGCCTAAACGTATTTGTAATGTTGTCAGACTCCCCCCACACTTTGTGGTCTATTCAGACGCCTGTCGAAATGAGAAAACACGAGTACATGATCGGATTTCGATCATAGCCGCCTATTTAATGGCGGTTGCTATTCATAAGAGATAATTCAGATACGTCGTTAAGCCCCAATAATTTCCGTCTATGAAGGCATGTTTTTAACGAATTGAGAGAAAGGTTAACGATTACCTCATTAGCATAAAGTTTTCATTGGTCCTGAGTTATTCATAAGCATGAACGACAGCAAAATACTGTCGATAACTAGGAGTTATTGAACACTTTCTACAGTGAAGTCTAAACTAACGACAGCTTCAGCAGACTATTTTTTTAAAGACATATTTTATTACTACACTTGCTCTGTTATACAGTTTGACATACCCGTGATTAACACTGCCTATTTTGAAAAAAAAAATCGTAGCTTTATATGAAGGAAAATCTTTAATATAAATATTACTTACACAAGAACATATTCTCTGGCATAATCATTTTGAAACAGCATTGTGAAGAAGACAGCAAGTGTGAGACTGATAATAATTATTATTATTTCTTTGCCGTCATCCACGGCTGACAGCGGTCCTTTTCTTTTTATTTCTTTTACCTGTGTTCACAATAAACAGTTTGGACGAATACTGCCTGTGTGAACCTGTTTATTTTCATGCAGTGTTACAATATACAGTATACCAGTGCTACTGATGCAGTCGGTGGGAAATTTGGGCTTGCTTGGTATTGCAAAAAACACTGATCGAGCCTCAGTGCGAAGCTCGATCAGTGTTCGGAAGGGAGTGTTTTTTTGTTTTTTTTTCGCGCACCACAAAACGATCCATTTTGTGTACTGTGTGCAATACGCCGTGAAACTTGAACTAATTCAAAACATAAACTTGCCCATGATTAATTCCCTGCTTTAAGCAGGTTTTAATAATAATAACAATAGTAATAATAATAATAATAATAGTTAAGAAGTGTGACAGGGTGGCTGAGTCGTGATGTTAGGTCAGAAGCAGGAACTAAAAACTACTGACACCAAATACTGCAGTTTAAAATAAAGAGACGCGTCAGCGCCGTTTTATTTAAATAATACAAAAATAAAATAAATATTTAAACAGAAAAGACTTGCTCACATAGCAAAAATAAAACAGGTAAACAAAACAAAATCACGAACACAAAGTATAAACAATACCGGTCAGGCTGGGCAGTAGCCTTCACTGATCCTGTATTTAATTTTTAGTTTTGTTTTTTCTCTCGCTCCTAACACACTCACCCTGAGCGCAGTGAGCTGCAGGCTTTTATGCAGGTGACCATCTCCCGATTTTAGCAACAAATTAATCACTTAATTAATTCGGGAGATGGCCACCTTCTGCTCAGGGTTTTCTAATTATTCCTAGCAGAGGACGAGTACCCACTCTCGCCTCTGCCAGAACACATTTTAAATAAAACAATAACAAAACCAGCGGCGCTTCACTGTCACATAAATACATAATAAATAAATCATAACGATAATACAACAAAAATAATACTACAAAACCCTGAAGGACGGCACCTTGCTCGTCCTATATATAAATACATAAATCACAAAACAAACAAATACAAAATAACACAGGGGCGGAGGGGGAAACCCCGTTCTAAAATAAACGAATACATTTAAACAGCAGGGCTTTCTACCGCCCTGCTACATATCCCCCCACTTGGCCCCAACGGCCACCTCCCCCCTCATTCTCGAAGTCCCGGAAGAGGGGGAAGCAAGGTGTTTCTGGGGGTGGCCATGGTGGAATGTCCTCCACCCCCCACTTCTTTGTGGCTAACAGCTCCCTCTTCCGGGGCTTCAGCCACACTATCTCCTGCCGTGAAAGTGCGGCTGTGGGAGCTGGTCTCCTAACTTCCCCCCCTTCTTCATGGCCAGCAGCACCCATTTTTGGGGCTCCGACCACACGATATCCGGCCGCGAAAGTGCGGCTGAGGGAGCAGGTCTCCTGACCTCTCCCCCGTCTTCGTGGCCGGCAGCTCCCCTTCATGGGGCTCCAGCCAGAGTATTTCCTGCTGCATGGCAGGACTGGTAGCGACCCCAGGCGAAGCAGAGCCCCCGGCGACCCCAGGCGAAGAAGGACCCTCGGGAGGCGACGGCAGCAGCGGCGGACCCTCGGGAGGCGACGGCAGCAATGGCGGACTCTCGGGAGGCGACGGCAGCAGCGGCGGACCCTCGGGAGGCGACGGCAGCAGCAGCGGACCCTCGAGAGGCGACGGCAGCAGCGGCAGACCCTCGGCGATGCGGATGTGGCATCCTTGGGCGGTGCGAGGCAGGCATCCTTGGGCGGTGCGAGGCAGGCATCCTTGGGCGGTGCGAGGCAGGCATCCTTGGGCAGTGGTGAACTGGCATCCCCGGGCGGTGACGAACTGGCATCCCTGGGGGCGATGCACGACAGGGCGGCCGCGGTCCCTCAGGAGGCGACGGCGGCAGCGGACCCTCAGGAGGCGATTGCAGGAGGGGAGCCAGGACCAGCGGTGGTGCTGGGGTTGGCCCTCTTCTCAGTCGCTGCGACCTGGCGGTTTTCCCCCTTGCTCGGCTCAGCAACCTATGCAAGGGCGGCTGCGGACCACCAGCCTTCTGTCCCGGTCCGTCCTGTCATGAAGGGAGAGGCAGCTCCTGCTCCTCTCCCTCAGGTGGGGGTGGTGGAGGCAGAGGCAGCTCCTGCTGCTCTGCTCCTGGCGAAGGTGGCAGGGGCTCCTCCCCTTCTGGCATCGAAGGCGGCAGGGGCTCCTCCCCTTCTGGCTGCAGCGGGGAAACCAGCAGGCATGCTCCCTCTGCTGGTGGCGGTGATGGAGGCGGAACCAGCAGGTACTCTCCCTCGGCTGGTGGAGGTCGGAGCGGCACACAGTCCTCCCACGGCGAAAGGAAATTATGACATGTCCTGAATTTTTGGCAGACGTGAGAGAGGCTTTGGAATCAAGTTTTGCAACCTGCCTGTTACTGGCAGCTGCAGACTCGGGTTTCAGTAGTAGGCTACTGTCAGTGAATTCTGTTTTTCTTTTTGTAACAGCTACCAATGGCAACCAGGGAACATTAATAATGCTGATGATGTCATCAAAAAGAGGCAGATTTCTGTTCTTGAACGACTGTAATGCAGTGTCTTAAATAATAAAGAAAATATGTGTTAATTTATGAAGAAAGACAAGCACATTGGTAATTTGTTTTTAAATGCCTTCATATATGAACCGAAAAAAATAAATAATCAAACTGCAGGCTAGACATAGGCCAAGGGCCTGACTAATGCAACATTAACCCTTTGCAGTCCTATGTCGGACCTGGTCCGACATTGCAATTTTCCCTTTCCAGTCTTTATCAAAAAGACGAAAAACACAGGTCTCTAGTCGTTTTTTCTCTGGAAAAAGCTGAGAAAACCATTCAATGGATGAGTGAGACCGATAGGAGCCGAGAGAAGCTGAAAAAAGGGGCGGATCTGAGCAATACACATAGCACCGGCACCACAGAGATAACACGGACATAAACAAACAAGATAGCTGCTTCTGCAGCCAGCGCTCAAAGAATATCACAGACATTTGAAGAGCTTTTTGAGATGTTATAGTAATAAAATAATGACTTGGATCGCATTATTGAGGAGTTTGGTGATAAAACGAGTGATCAAGAGATGATTTACCGGTATGCACGACTACGAAGAGGTATGTGAAAAATACAGCGAACAAGGGGTGGGGCGGGGCTGGAGATGCAGTACTGAGTGTCCTGTTGATATGCAGTGCCTTTTAAACCTGTTTTACTGTGAAAAAATACTTTTAAACAGCGTGTCTAATCTGTTAGTTCTCTTTTTGGTTACCACATTTGCTCGCAGCCTCAGAGATCCACATTCACTTAACAGCTTGCATGTGGTTCATTGTCATAACATGTTATTTTTTATTTTTTTAAATTAGTACAACCGGGATGACTACAGCTCAAAGATGGTCTTTATGCACTGGTGCTTTAATACATAAGTTACAATAAACTGCAGGAAGAATCAGAGTGGTCACTATAGACAGATGGTCTCTCTATATTATTATTATTATTTATTTATTAGCAGATGCTAAGAAATAAATAAGTACCTGAACCTAACTAATTGGGTTGGATCACTGTTTGTCCAATAGACCGCCAAATTCAGACGCTGAGCAAAATAATCTGTTATACAATGACATTTGAAATGCGTGTAGAAAAGGAGAAGTAATGGGGGATTTCAACTTCACTCGTATAAAATGGGAGAACCCGGTGGGGAGCACGACGGATGAAATTGAAATGGTGGAAATGACAAATGACTGCTTCCTAACGCAATTTGTCAAGGCACCGACTAGAGGGGAGGCATGTCTTGATTTAGTCTTTTCAAATAATGAAGACGGAATAACTAAAACAGAGGACAATGAATTTTTCTTAATCAATCGTTCTCAGATGTCTGGCCTCCAGAAATCAACAATCTTCCTCATCTTAAATCCACAGCCTTACTCAAAGTATTGCCTAACGTCATTGCAGCCTATCTTTGGGGCCCATTTTGGCAGAAAAAATCTTAATCTTTTGTGATAATCAATCTGCTGTTCATATTATTAATAAAGGCCATTCCTCTTCCCCTATAATTACCAACTTCTCCGGTGGCTAGTCTGGATTTCAGTTACCAATAATTTTATTTTGAATGCCCAACACCTTCCAGGTATCACTAATAACATTGCTGACATCTGTCTCATTTTCAGATCGTACAATTCAGACGTCGGGCTCCCTCAGCTCAGCCTTTCCTTCTACCCATTCCTCCATTTAGCAAACTGGTTTTGTCAATCTTTTGTCTTCAGCTCATTCTAAGCTGTCCTTCCTCCCTAATTGCATTGTCCCATTCAACCATATAGGTGCAGCAACAGTAGCAGCCAACGTTAAAATCAACCAGTCCTTCCTCAGTGGTGGAATCTTACATTCGCTTTTCTCTCCTCGATATTATTCCACTAAACAAGTATTGCTAGCATGCCTGGAGTGGGGGCTAGCTCTCCGCCAGGACCACCAGAGGTTTCCTCCCACAAAAAAGGCAGGGTTTTTCCTCTCCACCAAGCGGTTAGATTAGTTAATATATTTTCTTTTTAAACAGCT